>NW_006159909.1:1658175-1667094 GCF_000334495.1 Tupaia belangeri chinensis | reverse complement strand
AGACAGCCCTCAGAATGGGAAAATATTTTTGTAAACTATGCGTCAGATAAGGGACTGATAACCTGAATTCACAAGGAACTCAAGCAGATGCTCCGAAAAAAGTTGATCATTCCTATTAAAAGATGGGAGAATGAGTTGGAAAAAAACAGTCTCTAAAGATGACATACAAATAGCTAAAAGGCATATGAAAAAATGCTCAACATCCCTTAATGTAAGCCAAATGTAGATCAAAACAACAATGAGATACCACCTAACCCCAATCAGAATGACTAAGATAAAAAAACAAAAAAACAAAAACCAGTGAGTGCTGGCAGGGGTGTAGTGAAAGGGGAACTCTCTTACACTGCTAGTGGGAATGTAAATTGTTTCAGCCACTGTGGAGAACAATTTGGAGATTCCTCAAAAATCTACAAATAGAACTACCATATGATCCAGCAATCCCACTCCTTAGTATCTACCTAAAAGACATAAGAATACTTAATTGGAAAAGTGCTTGCACATTGATGTTTATTGCGGCACTATTCACAATTGCTAAGTCATAGAAACAACCCAAATGCCCACGAACAGATGAGTGGATAGAAAAACTGGGACATATACTTAATGGAATACTATTTAGCCATAAAAAACTACAGAACCCCAGCTTTTGACAGGAAGTGGATGAATATGGAAGATTTACTGCTGAGTGAAGCAAGCCAGGCTATGAAGGAGAGGCATTGTATGTCCCCACTTAATATATACCGAGTGTCCGCACTCTGTGACTGAAACTAATTGACTAAAGGATATAGAAACACAGTATATAATTGTAAATACCAGATATAGATATAGTGTGTGTGAAAGAGGAGGGTCTGAAGAAGGACATTTAGAAGAAAAATAGGGAAGCAAAGCATTAAAGGCACAAAGAAATGTGGTATTATCTGTTGTAGATATTTTGTAGTTTTATCAACTGTACTAGGGAGAAATGTTCACCTGTTGAAATATCCATTTTGTAAGCCAAATAATAATGTGATTGAATGTATAAAAGAAAATGAAATGAAAAAAAAGTTCATGTAATGTGCATATTATATTTAAAAAAGACAACTATGCATAGATTTCAAAATGTGTTTGCATAAAAATAAACTTTTTATTTTATAATTTCTGATTTACATTTAATTGTACATCTTTGTAGGGTACAACATGGATTTTTTTTCAAAGCATGCATGCATTGTGCAATCATCAAACCAAGGATAGTACCATATTCATCATTTTCAACAAAGAACATCACATAATGATGTGTACCATTAATTGTATAAGATTAGCAATGTGTGTTTTATTTTTCCACTCAGTTGTGCTATGCTTTTCCAAAACCCATTTGCCCCATGTATCTGCATTCCTGTATCTGGTTAACACCTTTTTTCTGATCTCTTCCTGTCTCCATTTCCTACCCCCTAAGCAGTCTCTGGTATCCACAGTTGTCTTCTGTACTTCTGTGTCTTCATAGCTTTCCATTTCTGCCATAGAGTGTAGACACTGGGTATATACTGAGTGAGAATATACAGTGTTTATCTCTCATAGTCTGGCTTATTTCATTAGCATTACAGCTTCCAGATTCAACCACTTTGTATTGAATGACAGGATCTCATTGTTCTTTATGGCTGAGTAGTATTCACTTGTGTATATGAGCCACATTTTTAAATCCAGTCATCAATCATTGACATTTAGGTTGATTCTATGTCTTGGCCATTGTAAATAATGCTGCAATAAATATCGATGTGTAAGTGTCTTTCTGACTGATTTCTCATCCGTTAGTAAGTATCCAAGAATGGGATTACTGGGTCATAAGGTAAAATTTGTAAAATTTCAAGGAACCTCCATATTGTTTTCCACGGCTGTGTTAATTTACATTCCCACCAACAATATAGAAGGGTTCTCTTTCACCTGCAGAAAACTAATAATCCAGTTATAAAATGAGCAGTTGAACTCATACTTTCATCAGCTTTTTGAAGTCTTCTGTTAGTGAGAGGAACAGTGGATCTGTTACATCAGGTTATTTCAGAGGTCAAAGGTATTTTGCAGGTATGCCTATGTAAGAGGAATTTTGTCAGTGAAATAAAAACAGAGACATAAGGACTACAAAGTTAGCATTGGTTACATTTTTAAAATACCTTAAATGACTGATACAAAGGAGAGATTCTGTATAACTTATGAGCAGTTTCCAAACCAGTAAAGACCAAAAGTATGATATATAACAAAGTAGAATAAACTTTCACTGTTGTAAGTTTCTGAGCAAGTACTTAAAAAATTGAATCATTTTCTTCTTTTTTTTTTTTTTTTGAAGAGGTTTTTGCTATAGGGTGTGTGCGCTCACCAGACAGACAGAGACAGAGAGACAGAAAGCGAGAAATCACCCCCCAGAGGGGATGGTCACGCTGCAATCCCTTCTCCTCCATTCTCCTCTCAGGATCTTGGGCACGCACGCGCACGCGCCCGGCGTGAGTTTTAAGCCACCGGGTCCGGGATGCGAACCGCGGTCGACTACGTGGTAGTCCAGCGACAGAGCCGTTACGCTAACTGCTGGTTCCCAAAAATTGAATCATTTTCTGTATCACCTATTTTTTATTGTTCATTTCAGAGCATACCTTTTCATTTTTTTTCATTACCTGAGTAAAACATGTTCATTTTAAGCAATATCAAAAATTACAGAATTAAGTGGTAGGTTCCCTGAAATCCCACCTTGCCCCCTCCATCGCCTCTTACCTGGACAACGACTCTAAGATATTCTGTTCTATTTTGCTTTTAAGCATTTACTAACACATAATATATGCACAGTACTCTCATGTGTGTGTGCATGCACAAACACAAGGATCCTGCAACACATTATTTTGTAACTGTATTTCACATCATTAATATATTCTGAACATCTTTCCATTTCAGTACATGTTGATATACTTCATTCTTTTCAGCACCTGTATTACATTTCATTACATTGGGAAACAAAAATTTATTTTTATCTATCCCTTTTGGTGGATATTTAAGTCGTTTTTCTTCTGCTATTGTAAACAATCTTTGTATAAATATTCATGGGATTTATTTTAACAAAATCTAGTGGTATTTTTTTTTTAAGTTCTCATCTCTTATAATGACTTTCATTTGTCTGTGTTAAAGAGTGAAGAATATGTTGCTTAAGTCCAACTGTGTGCTGGAAGCTTTTGGAAATGCCAAAACCAACCGTAATGACAACTCAAGCAGGTTTGGAAAATACATGGATATCAACTTTGATTTCAAGGGGGATCCTATTGGTGGACATATCAATAACTACTTATTAGAGAAGGTAAAATGTGTGTAATTTCTGAGGTTAATGTTTATAAATGTTGAGTATTTTAAAACAATATTTGGTTATATTTATATAGTTTGAGTACTTCAAAGTTGCTTTCCTGTTCTTCCTCACTGATTAGTTTTCTAATATATTCTCCCTTTGTGTTCTCTTATTAGCACTTACAGTATCAAGTAAGAAGTTATGGACTTTATTGGTACAAATTTAAGCGTGGGGGTGTGGAGGGAGGGCTACGAGTGTATGCCAACTTCTGGGTAAGGTTTAACTAGAACAACCCAGGATTAATTTGTTCTAGTCATTTTATGCAACACCATCCTCCATACATTTTAATTTTAATTAATTTGAAATCTCATTTTTTCTTATTTCTATTTGTTCACTGCTTTATAGTAACATACATTTCGTGAACCTACATCCTAATTATGAAATATACTATACTATACTATACTGGGTCAGTGAACACTTAGAATATGTTTGTATCTACGTATGTGAAGATTAAGCCCAATTTCTAGAAGATTCTCATAAAAACTTTCCTGCCAGAACTGCCAGAGAGGTTGTGTTTTAGTCTGCTTTTCTGTTGCTTATAACATACCACCACAGACTGGATTGTTTATAAAGAATAGAGGTTTATCGGGAACCAGCAGTTAGCGTAATGGCTATGTCGCTGGACTCCCACGTAGTCGACCGCGGTTCGTGTCCCGGACCCGGTGGCTTAAAACTCACGCCGGGCGCGTGTGCGTGCGTGCCCAGGATCCCGAGAGGAGAATGGAGGAGAAGGGATTGCGGCGTGACCATCCCCCCTGGGGGGTGATTTCTCGCTTTCTGTCTCTATGTCTCTCTCTGTCTGTCTGGCGAGCGCACGCGCCCTACAGTGAAAAATCTCTCCAAAAAAAAAAAAAAAAAAGAATAGAGGTTTATTCAGCTCATCACTTCAGAGGTCCAGGATCAAGGGGCTGTATCTGGGGAGGGTCTTCTTGCTGGGAGATCTCTCTACAGAGTCTCAAGGTAGCACAGAACATCACATGGCAGGAGATCAAGAGCAAGCGTGACTTAGTCTCTGTGTGGTCTCACTCCCTCTCAGTATTGATAAAGCCACCAGCATTCAATCATAAAGCCTCATCAGGGAGTCTCACCCTGATGACTTTATCTAACAACAATCACCTCCCAAAGTTCCCACCTCTTAATCCCACAGACAGGTTAAGTTTCTGCTCTTAATCACAACCAAATTTCAGCACATGAATTTTGGGGGGACACATTCAAACCAGAGCAGGTCATGTTCTAACTAATATTTTTTATCACTGGACCCAACTCCAAGAGAGTACACAGAGTTCATTCACCTGAGTTTTACAGTTGAGCTTGTACTTTACAAAGTACTTTGACTTGTACTTAGGTCTAAGCTGACATACTTTCTCAGTTAAGGGTTTCCAGCCCATCTAAATTAGTCCATATCATCCTTTATGGCAGTGTAATGCAATATAATCTTCACTTTTGTTTGTTATATTGAAGCCAGATTGTGAAGGAAATAAGTATTGTATCAGAGTTAAAAAAAGACAGAAAATGCCAGGTATTACCAAGTTTTTTCCCAAAAACATCTCTAGATAAACGTATATACACATTCAATCAAAAGAATCCCTTTGTATGAACACACACTTGGAGCTCCCTCTTTTTTTTTTTTTTTTGAGAGAGATTTCTGCTATAGGGGGCATATGCTCGCCAGAAAGACAGAGACATAGAGACAGAAAGCAAGAAATCACCCCCAAGGGGGTATGGCCATGCTGCAATCCCTTCTCCACTCTCCGCTGGGCATCTTGGGCACACACGCAAACATGCCCAGTGTGAGTTTAAGCCACCAGGTCTGGGGCTCACACTGCGGCCAACTACATGGTAATCCAGCAACATAGCCATTATGTTAACTGCTGATCCCTGGAGCTCTCTATTAGTAGCAGTTTTTTTGTTTTGTTTTGTTTTGTTTTTGGAGAAGTTTTTTGCTATAGGGCATGTGCTCTCACCAGAAAGACAGAGAGAGACAGAGACAGAAAGCGAGAAATCACCCCCCAGGGGGATGGCCATGCCACAATCCTTTCTCCTTCATTCTCCTCTCAGGATCTCGGGCATGCACGCACACACACGTCCAGCATGAGTTTAAGCCAACGGGTCCAGGACTCTAACCTCAGTCGACTACATGGGAGTCCAGCAACATAGCCATTACACTAACTGCTGGTCCCTAACAGCAGGTTTTTTTACAACCACTTCAGACAGCGGTCCCTGTGGAGTTAGTTACCTGCTCAATTAATTTCTATTACATGATATAAGGAATAGCTCTTTGAAATGCCAGCAGATCCTGGAGACAGAAATGTTGAGTATATTTCTCCAGAATTATTCCTTCCTATTCTCCTTGCTTTTAATCCCTACTCACCTCCATAATTAGGCGTCAGGCTAAAAATAAAAAATAAAATTAAAAAAAAAAAGTTTATTCTTCAGAAAGTTTAGGGACTTCTATTTGAAGCATTGAAAGAATTATCAAAACATTGCATAGGAAACTTGATAAAGAAGACCTAGTCCTAGGTGAGTAGTTTCCATTGGGTTCTTTAGGACATCTAAATGCACCATAGATAAAAAATTTCCTAAAGAAGAGATTTCCATTTTATTTTAGGGACACATTTTCAGATTAACCACTTAATGTGTTCTTTTGTAGTCTCGAGTAATTGTGCAACAACCAGGAGAAAGAAGCTTTCATTCTTTCTATCAGGTTAGTAATTTCCTGTTATTGCAGATAATTAATCATGTACTCAATTATACAGGAATAAATATTTCTATATTACTCTCTGTTCTATGCCTTCTTTACCTCTACTTGCCCATATTACATTGTGTGTATGCGCATGCATGTACATACCCTATGCAGCATGCTTCAGAGAGTGATGAGAATGGCCTTGTGAAGAGCTGGCACATGGTTAGCCAACCCCATGCCTGTCTTGGTTGCATTCTCCTATCTTGTTTTGCAATGTAGAGAATAGTTTACTGACCATGAAAGCTTTTGAAGTGGTACATTCTAAAGACGCTCAATTAATTTTGTTTTATTTTGAATTAAAGCTGTTCCCATATTTGGGAGTTCTAGAAATGGGAATACAAATTCAGTTTATTACGTTCATAGAGACCATACAGCAATATCATTACTTTTTTAAGACAACCAGGATTTATAAAATCAAGGTAGAATTATCTTTATCCCGAAAATTTGAATACCTCTTTTGGAGATTCTTTTAGAGTCTAAGGCAAAATCTTGTAAATAGCCCTCCTGTTGTCAGATTGTCACTCAGGGAACAAGTTTGATACCTTATTATAATTTTTTAAAAGTCCAACTTAATATAAACCAAAGCTAGTAAATTTAAGCAATGTTTTGAATTTTTAAGAAATAAAATTATAAATTAGTAAGATTGACTTTCACATATAAGCCGCCTCTAAAGGTAATTGAATAGTGGCGAAGTAGTCATTTCAGGGTAAAAGAGAAATGAAGATCCCTACTGATAATTCAGCCTCCAGCAAACAAGCTAGCGTGATGACTAGAAATCACCGCAGGACCACAAGAAATATGGGAAAGCAAGAAAATACCTCTCCTCCAAGGGAAAAGAAGAACTCCTCTTCATCCACAAGCAGCTCAATGGAAATCGTGGAAATGTCTGATAAAGAATTTAGAACATTCATAATGGCGAAGCTAACAGAGATGGAAGAAAAGAGAGACAATGAACTGCAGAAGAGAAAGGAGAAAGAAGTTAACGAGTTCCAGGAGGTGAGGAAATTCTTACAAGATCTAAAAGAGGAATTACATACTTTAAAAAAGAATCAAACAGAACTGTTAGAGATGAAGGCTATAGTACAGGAAGTCAAAATCTCCCTTGAAAGTATTAAAAGCAGACTAGATCATACAGAAAATAGAATCTCAGACATAGAAGAGAAAATTGCTGGCCTACTAAAATCCACCACGAAGACTGAGAAAAATGCCCCAAAATTTGAGAATAATATACTAGAAGTACTAGATACCATCAAAGGTCCAAATATCCAGATAATTGGCATTCCAGAAGGCTAAGAGACCCATAAGGGCATTGATAATCTATTCCATGAAATCCTGCAAGAAAACTTTCCAAACCTAGAGAGGCACTCAAAGATTCAGTCCCAAGAAATACAGTAGACCCCAAATAGAATCAACCCGAGAAGATCTTCTCCAAGACACATTATAGCCAGGTTGACCAAAACCACAGACAAAGACAAGATACTAAGATTGGCAAGAGAAAAACATCAAATTATCTACAAAGGATATCCCATTACGCTAACAGCAGACCTCTCATCGGAAACAATGCGAGCGAGGAAAGATTGGGAAAATATATTCAAAGTGTTAAAAGAGAGAAACAATTTCAGCCAAGAATACTGTACCCAGCAAGATTATCTTTCAGGTGGGAAGAAAAGACAAGAACATTCTCAGATAAACAAAACCTGAAAAAATTTACCAGCACTGGACCAGATCTCCAAGAAGTTCTCAAGGGTGTGCTATATCAGGACAATTAAGTACAGATACATGGAATTAAGAGTTCAAAAACTAAGAAAGTGGCCAACTTAATCATAGGGACAAGCCTGGAGTTGAATATTATATCCCAGAATTTAATCAGGAAAATTGAACCAGAACAGAAAATAAAAGTACATGAGTCTGATAGGTTCATGCACCTACCATTTGAACAGAATCCTAACCTGTTTCCTCGCTTTAAGCAAAGTTCCTTGGCATTTCGTTGATTTAAGTTAAAACTGGTTTTCTTAATAGTAACGAGTGAACTCACCATTGAAAGTAGTTAGAATATGTAAATAATTGTGTGATCAATACAATGTGGATGGGAAAGAAATAGAAGACAATTGTAGACACCAGAGATAGTGTGGGAAGAGGGTGGGAAAGGACAGAGGGTTAGAAAGAGGGGTAAAAATAATTCTAGGAACTAGAAATGGAAAATATTTTATAATACGCATGATTAAGTCACTATGCAGTATATTCTGGATGGAAGATCATATTTTGTATGCTGTGATGATGCTTAGGGAAATAATGTAAATTAAGTTACAAAAAAAAAAAGTTTCAGGAAAAAAAATCTATTCAATGACTGCAGTAAGATATATAGTCCCAGCTAGGTGCTACTTTATAGGATGCATAAAGTTAGACTTGTGTCCATGGAAATGTATATATCAGCTGTGTTTGCTATCAAAATATTTAGATTAATTAAGGTCTTTAGTAATTCAATAAAATGTGGGGGGAAACAGTATAGAAAGCAAACATAGAGACCAGAGACAGTGTGGGAGGAGAGTGGGAGATGGCAGAGGGTAAGAGACAGGGAATCAAGGATGGGAGAAATAAAGGAAAATATACAGAAAATAAGAAATGGAAAATTATTTGCTGACAATAACATGTTTGTTAATGTACTTAATTGAGACAATATACAGTGTCCTCTGGATGGAAAATCTCATTTTGTATGCTGTAATGATGTACAGTTAATAAATGCAAATAAATAAATTGAAGTTAAAAAAAAGAAAAAGAAAAATTATGGTGCATATATTCTATGGAATACTATTCAGCCATAAAA
>NW_006159909.1:1642840-1658000 GCF_000334495.1 Tupaia belangeri chinensis | reverse complement strand
GGTGCGTGCGTGCCCAAGATCCCGAGAGGAGAATGGAGGAGAAGGGATTGCGGTGTGACCCCCCCCCCGGGGGGGTGATTTCTCGCTTTCTGTCTCTATGTCTCTCTCTGTCTGGCGAGCGCACGCGCCCTACAGTGAAAATCTCTCAAAAAAAACACAAGGTAATTGAGGGAACCAGCAGTTAGCATAATGGCTGTGTCGCTGGACTCCCATGTAGTCAACCACAATTTGCATCCCGGACCCAGTGGCTTAAACTCACGTCAGGCGCATGTGCATGTGTGCCCAAGATCCCGAGAGGAGAATAGAGGAGAAGGGATTGCAGCGTGACCATCCCCCCTGGGGGGTGATTTCTCGCTTTCTGTCTCTAGGTCTCTCTCTGTCTGGCGAGCGCACACGCCCTATAGCAAAAACTTCTCAAAAAAAAAAAAAGGTAATTGAATAGTGATGGTGCAATTATATGTAATTCAGTCAAATTCAGTTTCTTCTAGGTAACTGCTTCAATAGACACTACTAATTTGTAGTTGTAGTGTGTTTGGTTAAAAAAATAGATTAAAAATAAAAACCTGCTAATTAAAGCTTTTAAGTAAGCCAAACTATGTAGTTTACTATAGAGAATCTAAGCATAATGCCTTCCAAAGACATGCTTTACATTAAAGGGCCATCAACATTGTATTTGTGTTATTGTTGACAGTTTGCCAAATTTCAAATAAATGATCTTTCTACTAAATATAAGAGTTCTGTTTGTTCCAAGAACCCATAACTTTTTCTCAGTGTTTTTTCTATTTGAATGAAAGTATTAAAATTGTTTTTAGTTAACACGACAGTCATGGTTATCTAATGGTCCTCCTCTCCTGAAGAGTATAGATTAATGGGAAAAAGCCTTTTGTTGCCCGTGTAATTCAGCATATGACCGTCTGCCAATGCCTCATACTTCGTGGCAACATCAACTCTCTACATTCTGGAACACAGCTATATCCTGTCTCTAATGAGACTTGCTAAGCAAGCGACCACCACAGAGCATAGAATGCTGTGTCACAAATGGCTATATTAAAAATGGTAATGTTTTATACCAATTACATTTTGAATGAGCTGAGATTTTTAAAGTAATTTTATTTATGACTGTGTAACATTTTCGTAACAGATGGCATTGAAGCCATTTCCCTGCTAGGTAAAAAAGAAACTTCTTCAACCTAGAAAGAGAAAGAGCTAGAAGACTTCATGAAAGTGAAGAAAAGCTAGATTACCACTAAGTTAGAATATCTGGCTCAGTATATCTTTTGCCAATTCATTTCTAATTAAATATCTTTCAGCTACTCCAAGGAGGTTCAGAGCAGATGCTACGTTCTCTACATCTCCAGAAATCCCTTTCATCCTACAACTATATCCATGTAGGAGCTCCATTAAAGGTAAGACTTTCCTCTTTGTAATTGCTCAGATATAGAATCAGACTGTCAGAATCAGGAAGGACATTAAATATGTATCTGGTCAAGCCTGAAGCCTTTAAGCAAATAAATGTCTCTTCTGTTCTATTTTTAAAATTCTCAGGGACAGAGATTCAATACATTATTGAATCAATAGCTTTGCTTAGTAACCCATTACTGTATTTTATCACCATCCGACAGGAAAGAGGTTTCTGTGTTCAATTTTTAAAATTTTTAATCTGTTCCTATTCTATTCCTATTTTTTTTTTTCATTTTGACACAATAAAATTAACATTAGGACTAGGAAGTTTACCTCCTGAGAGAGAAGATTCCATATGATTTGGCCAAAGGCAAGTTGATAAGACAAAAGGAATTAAAAAGCACTCTCAGAAGTACCTTATAGTAAAGGGAAGCACATGAGTTTATAGTTGCAGATACCTTCTCTGAGCAATTAGTCAAAAGTGAATACACCACCAACTGACTGAAATTCAGAGAAGAGAGACTGCAGAGTGAGCAGTAAAAAGTATGGAGCTGCAGAGAGCACAGCTCATCTCCTCCCACACACCTCTGAACTCAGTTGAAATGGCATGGGAGAAACTTAAGTGCATATTACTAAATGGATGGATCAGAAGATGTTATTCTGAAAATGGGATGTAAGAAGTTATGCAAAGAACATGAAAAGAAGAAAAAATGTGAAAAAAATTTTTTTGCTGCATCCATGAATCAGGATTTAGATTATCACACTTCCCTGTGAAAAAAGAGAAACCAATTGAGGCTATGTATTTATTTAAGACTTTTGAATTTAGGCTTTTAATTGTCATTATAATGATGAGAGGAAGAGCTATCTGGTGTACGAACATGGTTCTTAGATCTCTTTTGATTCTTCATAGGACTCATTAAAGAAAATATACTCATTCCGATTTAGACCACCGAAGACCCTTTGCCCAGACTTCACCCTTCTGCTCCCTAGTCTAGCCAGGAGCCAGGTTAAGCCAGTCAGCATCCATCTATATTTGAGTTCAGAGCGGCCCCATTCAGGGATTTCAACCACTGAAGACTCTCTGCTTAGACTTCAACCTCCTGCTCCCCCGTCTAGCCAGGAGTCAAGTTAGAAAATCCTACTTGCTTTGTCTCTTTCCATATCTCACTATTTTTAATTTTTAAACTTAGCTCTCTGCTACTCTTTTGTCTTTCTCTTTCCTTTTCCCCTGCCCCTATAGCATAAGCCAATGAGCAGGCATCTATGTTTGAGTTCTGAGTGGTTTTCATTTTTTGACAAAAATTTTTTTTCTCTTTTTCCCATTGTTGTTGTCGTTGTTGTTGTTGTTGTTGTTGTTGTTTTTCTTCTTCTTCTTCCTCCTCCTCCTCCTCCTCCTCCTCCTCCTCCTCTTCTTCTTCTTCTTCTTCTTCTTCTTCTTCTTCTCCTATTCCTTTTCCTTTCTTTTTACCTTTCTCACTTTTCTGCTCAGCCTTCATACACTGATTTTCTAGATAGGTCTAGGTGCTCACTAGCCAAATATCTGAATACTTCTAGGGTCAGATTAATCTTCAATTTTCATTGAATCATTTGTGCAAAGGGAGAAAAACTGTACTGTTTACAGATTGCAGCTCACCTCCTTCTGCATTCCTCTGATTGCTCAGATTTAACGCCAAAAGATAGCAAAAATACATAATCCATCAGATGATCAGAAACCACCACAGAGGCACAAGAAATATGGGAAATCAAGAAAATATTTCTCCCCTAATGGAAAAGGGTAACTCCTCTTCCTCCACAAAGAATACAAGAGAATTAATGGAAATGTCAGATAAAGGATTTAAAATATTCATAGTGACAAAGCAAACAGATATGTAAGATAAGAGAGACAGCAAACTCCAGAAAATGTAGGAGAAAAGAGACTCTGAGTTCCAAGAGGTGAGAAAGTTCTTGCACAATCTTGAAAGAGGAGACACATATCATAAAAAAGAATCAAATGGAATTGTTAGAAATGAAGGCCATAATACCGGAAATCCAAACTTCCCTTGAAAATATAAGAAGCAGGTTAGATTATACAGAAGATCGAATCTCAGATGTAGAACATAGAACCTCTGACATAGAAAAATTCACCAAAATGACTGAGAAAATAACCCCCCAAAATGAGAATGATATACAAGAAATACTAGATGCCATTAAACACCCTAACAAATAATCGGTATCTCAGAAGGTGAAGAAATTAATATGGGTATTGATGACTTATTCCATGAAATACTGGAAGAAAACTTTCCAAACCCAGAGAGGTATTCAAATATCCAGACCCAAGAAATACAAAGGACCCCACATAGAATCAACCCAAGAAAATCTTTCCTGAGGCACATCATAGCCAGGTTGACCAAAACCACAGACAGAGACAGGATACTCAAATAGCAAGAGAGAGAAGCATCAAGTTACTTTCAAAGGGTATTTCATAGTGCTAGAGAATGATAGAAGTCTCATCAGAAACAATGCAAACACGGAAAGAATAGGAAAATATATTCAAAGTGTTAAGTGAAAAACAATTTCAAAACTAAAAATACTATACCTGCAAGATTATTTTTCATATAGGGAAAAAAAGACAAAAACATTCTCAGACAAAACCTGAAAGAATTTACCAACACCAGAGCAGCTCTCCAAGAAGTTCTGAAGGGAGTGCTATACCAGGAAAACTAAAGTCAGACACACAGAAATAAGAGTACAAGAAGCAACCAAGAGAATGGCCAGCCTAATGGTAGGGACAAGTCTGGAGTTGAATGTTTCTTTGAAGTTTTGATTTCCATATTTAGGGATTTTTGTCTTTTGAACTGTTGATAGGTTCATCTACCTACTATTTGAACTAAATCCTAACTTTTTTCTTTAAGTTTTAAGCAAATTGCTCTTAACATTTTATTTTGATCTATTAAAACTAAAACTTTTATTGAAATTAAAAAATGTATTAAAAAATTCTATTAATACCTTATTTAATGACTGCGGTAAGCTGTATAGCCTCAGCAAGGTGCTACTTTATAATGTGTTTCCCAATAAAATGTGGGGGGGAAGGTATGGAATACAACTATACATACTAGAGACAGTGTGAGAGAAGGGGGGAAGTTGGCAGAGGGTGAGAGGTAGGGAATCAAAGGGGAGAAATAAAGCAAAATACATAAGAAACAAAAAATAGAAAATTATTTGTTGATGATAGAATGTATGGTAAGATCCTTGGTTTGAGTCAATATACAATGTATACTGGATGGAAAATCTCATTTTGTATACTGTATTGATGTACAGTGAATGACTATAAATAAGTAAATAGATAAATTAATTAATTAAAAAAAGAAAATATGCTCATTCCAGTTTTCAATATATATCTCTTTACAAACAAACAAAAATGCACTCTCATTTTCCACTGTGTTTTTGTGGAGTTTTTTGGTTGCTATTTTTTGAGTGAGAGGTGTTATTAGTTTTTTTTAAATTTATTTATTTTTAAATTTATTTTCATTTAATCATCTGTCTTTACAGTATACATTTCTTTTTCCAACACAAATACCATGCATGTCAGTCAAGACAAAGGCATTACTATATACATTATCACTAACAAATAGCTTCTCATTTTTTTGTCAATTAAGCATACTTTTACCAGTTTTTTCCTTCTTCCTCTTCCCTCCCTCCCTCCCATACTGAACTTTTTTTCTTTTTCACATTTTATTGATTCACAAAAGACCTTAAAGTATGGACAAAGCTAGAGTCTACTGACAAGTGCACTGTAGTTTTCTTCTGAAACATTTTCCCCCTCTCTCCATTCCCCTTTTACTAAAAAAAGGTTTAAACTAACTTATTTGGAAAAATTAGGTTAATCTCAATTTGGTCTGCTATTTGCACAAAGCCCCATAAGAATTCAATTTCTGATGCAAGGTAACAGATACTATTGTATTATTGAACTTATACAAATAACCATTCTGCCACAAAATAAGAATACTCACAAATATTTCCAATTACAAAGAGGTTAGGAAGGGAGAAAAGCTTGTTTAATGAAAAAACATCCTTTTTTTTTAACAAATTGTTGAACCTGACAACTCAAAAGAAAACAAAGATCCTCAAATCTGGAAGACAAAGCATAGACAAAAATAAGTTTTTGGTTTTTTTTTTTTTAAGTCATAGAATTCTATTTCACCAGTTCAGTCTTGTTTTATCTCTCTTTTATTGAATTTGCAGTTTCACTGTGGTCTGACTTTCTGTTAACATTCAACATTATTATTGATGTTTCAGAACTTGTCCCTACCATTAAATTGGCCTTTTTCTTGGCCATTTTTTGTTCTCTTATTTGTCTGACTGTCTGTAGTTTTCCTGTTATAGTACTCCCTTCAGAACTTCTCAAAGAGCTGGTCTGGTGTTGGTAAATTCTTTCAGGTTTTGTTTACCTGAGAATATTTTTATCTTTTCTTCCCTTATGAAAGATAATCTTGCCAGATATAGTATTTTTGGTTGAAATTGTTTTTCACTTAACACTTTGAATATATTTTCCCATTCTTTCCTTGCTTGCATTGTTTCTGACAAGAGTTCCAATGTTAACCTGATGGGATATTCTTTGAAAGTAGCTTGACATTTCTCTATTGCCAATTTTAGTATCCTGTCTCTGTGATTTTGGTCAACCTGGCTATGATGTGCCTTGGGAAAGATCTTCTTGGGTTGGTTCTATGTGGGGTTCTTTGTATTTCTTGGGTCTGGATATTTGAGTGCCTCTCTAGGTTTGGAAAATTTTCCTCCAGGATTTCATGGAATAGACTATCAATGCCCTTATTAGTTTCTTCACTTTCTGGGATACTGATGATCCAGATGTTTGGGTGTTTAATGGTATCTAGTATTTCTTGTATATTATTCTTATTTTGCGGGATTATTTTGTCAGTTTTTTTGGTGATTTTTTTTTAGATCAGAGGTTCTGTCTTCTACATCGGAGATTCGATCTTCTGCATAATCTAATCTGCTTTTAATACTTTCAAAGGAAGTTTTGATTTCCCATATTACAAGCCTTCATTTCTAACAATTCTGTTTGATTCTTTTTTCTGGTGTGTATTTCCTCTTTCAGATCGTGCAAGGACTTCCTCACCTCCTGGAACTCGATGTCTCTTTTCTCTTGCATTTTCTGGAGTTTCTTGCATGTCTGTTAGCTTTGTCACTATGAATATCCCAAATTCTTTATCTGACATTTCCATTGTACCGTCTGTGGATGATTAAGGGCTGTTCTTTCCCCTTGGGGGGGGGGAGAGATTTTCTTAATACCATATTTCTTGTGCCTCTGTGGTGGTTTCTGATCATCTGATGGATTATACATTGCTTCCTAACTTCTTGGAGTTAATTGAGTGTTAAAGGAAGGAGGTGACTGCAATGTTTCTGCAGTTGTTTCTCTAATCCTCACCAAGAAACCTGCACTTTTTTCATTGGAACTGGATATTACAAAGGCTTCACTATTTTAAGGGAATAGGTGCACCTGGCCTGAGCTGTGGGGTTTCAACTAAGAATTTAGAGGTGTGTGGGAGGAGATGAGCTGCGCTCGCTGCAGCTCTGTATTTCTCCCAGTTGCTCACTTTGCAGACTCTCTTCTCTGATTTTTAGTCATTTGGTGCTATATTCACATTTGGCTAATTTGTTAGAGGCTTTTGATACTGTAGGCTCATATGGTTCACTTTACTGTGAGGTACATCTATTTCTCCTCCACTCTTTCTCCTCCACTATTTCTCCTCCACTACTATTTCTCCTATTTCTCCTCCAGTACTGTGTTTTGCAATGTTGTATCCACAGAAAGGAATTTGAATTTAGATGTATGAATATGAGTTTCTCCCTTTCTTTAGCAGCTGTATGGGAGTTGAGGTTTTCTATGACCCTAAAAGTATTCAGATGTTTTGCTATTGTGCACCTAGACCTGCCTAGAAACTCAATGTGTGGAAGGTGAGAAGCAAGGTGATAAAGGTAAAAGAAAGGAAACAAAGGGAGAAATGCCGGAAGAAAATGAAAAATAAATAAAACAACGAAAAGGAAAAATAATGTAAAAAGGTAGGAAAAAAGGGACAAGGCTAGGCCTACCTCAGATGCACATGGATTCCGGAATGAGCAAGAGAAAGGATAGGTCGGAGACAAGAGACAGGACCTACCTACAGAGAGAGAGAGAGATAGAGACAGAAAGAAGACAGTACCACCCTATCCTGACTTTTTGTTGAATGCTGGGCTAGAAGGAGAGGTTTAGGGCAGACGCTTTCTGGTTAAAGGGGCAGGGCTAGACCCATCTCAGTCGCCCATGGATTCTGGCTTTTCACTGGGTGTTGGGATGGAAGGAGCAGTAGTTATTTTTCATAGTGGTATTTTTTTATATACATGTAATCACCGTTTATCATTACAGCTTATAAAATGAATTTTCCCAACATGAATACACTGTATATTAATCATACAAATTATCATCAACAAATAATTTTCCATCTTTGTGTCCCTTAAATGTTTTGTTTCTTTCTTTTTCCCCTTGATTCCCTTCCTCTCACCCTCACTATCTCTAGTATCTGCAGTTGTTCTCCATGCTTTTATATCTTCCAATCTTTCACATTTATTTTGATGTATTCTAGAAATAGTTTTGTGACCCCTGAGGCATTTCTTTCAGCATTCTAAATCTTCCATTTTTCCTTTCCCTTGTGAGTGTCATTCATTTTTCTATTAGTCATTTTACAACGAATCCTAATACTTTGGAAGTTTGTTATAAAACAGTGTTTATATTATCCTATTTTTTTTTTCAAGAGAGGTTTTTCGCCATAGGCCGCTTGCGCTCGCCAGACAGACAGAGAGAGACATAGAGACAGAAAGCGAGAAATCACCCCCCCACAGGGGATGGTCACGCTGCAATCCTTTCTCCTCTATTCTGCGCTTGGGATCTTGGGCACGCACGCACACGTGCCCGGCGTGAGTTTTAAGCCACCGGATCGGGGACACGAACCGCGGTTGACTACATGGGAGTCCAGCGACATAGCCATTATGCTAACTGCTGGTTCCCTATTTTATCCTATTTTATGAGAGGGAAGATACATAAATTCAGAGAATAAGATATAGAGGGATAGAGACCACAATTTTAATTATTTATACTAGATGAGTGGGATTATGAATATTTTTATTCTACTTTTTGTATTTTTAATTTTTTCTAAATAATGCTTTGCTTTTGCAATTGGTCAAAATTAAACTACAAAAGAAAAGGATATAAGATGTGGGACATATGTCTTTTTTTCTAAATTTTGTTATTCACCTTAAGCTACTTAATACCTTCATTACTGATTTAATTGTATTTTTATACCTATGCATAGAAACAAATTATATTTAGGTTTTATAATTAAATTTCCATTTTTGACATTTAAGTATGTCAGCTTTTTACTTTTACAGTCATCCAAGAATAGAAATGTTTGGCAAAATATTAACAGAAAACAAAACAAAGGAAATACTCTAGCTTTTTGAAAATTGACCAGAGTACTTAAAGATTTATAAAGGATTGTAAATTCATCACTTAAAAAGCTAGTGACCAGAATGGACCAGCAGGTGACGGAGTAGTTAAGGTGCTAGATTCTCACATGGGAGTCCTGCACCTTGAAAATTATGCCAGGTGTATGTATGTGTGCATGTCCAAAATCCCAAGAGGAGAATAGAGGAGAAAAGAGATTGCAGCATGGCCATCCCCCTGGGGTGGTGGGGGGGGGTGATTTCTCACTTTCCTTCTCTCTGTCCCTGTCTCTCTCTGGTTAAAAAAAAAAAATAGTGACTGGGAATATTTTTTTTTATAATCAGATCATCTTGTTGACCAGATTACTTTTGGCCAGGTCATAGAGTCCTCACAGAAAGCAAGCATTAACTTTTCATTTAGTCTTTTTTCTAATATGTGATAATAGTCAAAACCTAAAATAAAGATGAACCAAAAGGAAACAAAAATACTCGAAATCTTACTATCCAGAGATGATAATTGATAATGGTTTGTGTGGATATTTATGAAAGGAATCATACAGTAAATGCTGATTAACTAAAACAGCTTTCATTATATTACAATGTAATCATTAATATCTTCCCATGCAAATACTATTGGGTCATTGGAAAAGTCATGACGTATTTTTCTACGCAAAAATGCCTCATGTCTGTCCCAACAACCCAATAATTATTATAAAAAATTTTAAAATGACAAAATATACTGTTTCTTTAGCCCTACATCCTAGGATGTAGGAATCATGTGCAGTTAAGATATTTAATGTTGTATGTAAGAGAAGACCCAACTAAGAGTCTCCAAAACCAATAAGGAACTTAAAGTATGTCAGATAAGAAGCCCTGAGAGGGGGCAGTTCCAGAATTGGCTAATTCGTTGCCTTAACAACATTATTGGAAACCCAGGTGTTTTTGTTTGTTTCTCCATCTTATAATTCAGTAGACTGGCTTAGCCTCTGAGGCTGGTTTTCCTCATGGTCCCAAAATGACATCAGCAGTTCCAGGAATCACAAGCGAAGGAAAAGTTCCTGGCTAATGTCCCTCCATAAGCTCGGGAACCCTGCCTAGAACACTTCCTTCACCCAGTCCCCATCAGCATGTTCCTTCATGTCTTATTGACCAGAATGGTATCACATGCCCATGGCTAACCAATCACTTGGTAAAGGAAGTAAGATCACCATGATTAGTTTAGACCAGTGAAGATTTACCTCTTGAGGTTTAGGTGGAGGCCACTCATGAAGAACATGTGCGTTGGAAAGGAATAGCCAAAAAAAGACTTGGGAGTGGGGGGATGGTCAGGTAAGGAGTGGACAGTTTGAGACCATAGGGCATTTAGATTCTTTGCCCAGTTACTTAGCAGTTTTAACACAGTTACAAGTTTTTAATTTTTTATTTTTATTTTTTTGCAATGGGGTACATGTGCTTATCTGAGACAGATACAGAGATAGGAAGAGGGAAAGTGAGAAATCATCCCCCAGAAGAAGCAGCCAATCAGTACTCTCTTCTCCATTCTCCTCTCGGGATTTTGGGCACACATACACACATGTCCAGTGTGTTTTTCAAGCCTCTGACTCTAAGACTCAAACTGTGCAGCCAGTCATGTGGGATTCACCCACCTGAACCACCATTCCACCTGCTGGCCCCCGTTGCTGCAGTTTATAATAGAAGTAATATTATCTGATACATGGGTGCTTTTTTATGTGCTAGAAACTAGGGAGGTACTTTATGTAAATTCTCATTTAATTCTGACAATTTATAAGACACAGATTGTTACGCCTGTTTCAACCAAGAAGAAATGAGACTCAGTGAGGTTAAGTGCCTTTACCCAAGATAAAAACAGAAAAACAAACACACACATACACATAGAAACAAAAACAACAACCAGAAAAACCTGGTAGGTGGAGTAGCTTGCCTGGTTGTCTCCTGGACACTAGAGGAACATACATTGGTGAGGTAGAGAAGTTCCCCTCCTGTGTCCTTCCTCAGCTGGTGAGCATCAGGTCAGATTCCCATGTCCAGACAAGAGGAGAAACTCAACAAGGAATGTTTTAGTCATGTCCTCCTAATCTGCTGCTTTGGGAAAACTTCTAACATAAACAGTTACCATTGCTTTATTATGAATTTCTGTTTACACACTTGGATCTGATGGCCATAGGCCCTTAAGAGTAGGAGATTTATCTTTGAACTCCCCTGTATCAGTTATATCTGATTTACTAAATGTTTATCAAATGAGTGAAAATGAAGTAATAATCCCAGGTTGGTTTATAACTTGCTGAATGACTGAGACTAGCTGTTTTACTTTTGGGGGCCTGCTTTTCTTCATGTGGGCATCCTTCAAAAAGTTTGTGAAAAGTGGAATTAAAGTAAGAATTATTTGGGGGCAAAGAGAAAAATTTTTTTCCATAATATGCATTTCCATGAATTTTTCGAACACCCTTTGTGTAAGAGGAATGTCATTGCCAGCCTATACAAGATGAATTGAGACACAAAGAGCCGCTAAACAATAGCCAGACACCTATTTTGAAGGCCCCCGCTTTCAGTGTTTTCATTTCTGATCTCACTTCTTATGTCAGTGCCTTCAGCGATCATGGAGCAACCATCAGCTTCCCTGAGCGAACGCAGGACTTGCTCCTTCACTGAAGCTACAGAAAAGTGCACAGTGCTTGTTTTGGCTCCTGGCCTTCGTGCACAAACGGGCTTTGTATTGGGTCATCGGAAATGGGTAAAGATGCATCATGACTTTTCTGGCCACCCAGTATGTGCTGAAGGATGTTTCTTCCCTGAAATCATTTTTATTTTCTCTGGATAGTTATCATCCCATCAAGAGATTTACTACAAGGACATTAAGACCTTGTCAGCACTTGAGTTCAGTTTCCTAACTGTGGGACTTCGACACTGATCTGAAATGTCTGACTTGAGTTTTCCATTTTCCTTCCCAGTCGTCTATCAATGATGCTGCAGAATTCAAAGTAGTAGCTGATGCCATGAAAGTAATCGGTTTCAAACCTGAGGAGATTCAAACAGTGTATAAAATTCTGGCTGCTATTCTTCACTTGGTGAGTAGGGACACTCCTTAGAATAGAGTGCCTCCCTGTGGAGATAAGATGTTCTTTCCAAAGGTTTTGTCTTTCCCCTGTAGATTTAAAAGGTTTAGAGAAAATTATGCACACATTTTGAAGAAATTATTATGTTTGCACTTCTCTCCATCATTTTATAATATTGTAAGGGGGTTTCCAAACCATTGTAGGTTTTAGACTACGGCTTCAGTTAATTGTCTTACTTTAAAAGTGATTAATTACAAGGATAAAAGAATTCACCCATAAATTGGTATAAACTACTAATGGTATAAACTTGTAGTGGCATTTGAAGCATACAATAATAGATGATTAGAATTGGATTTTTGTTTGGTCATTTTGCAGGTTGGGACATGAGTCCTGAGAGGTTGTATGACTGCCTTAAAGGCACAGCCAGCTCATTCCTAGCCATCCCTGTAGGGCAGTCCAGCAGGCGAATGGTCCCATTGTTTTCCATACCAAATTTACAAGAATTGTGCATTGGGCTTATTTTTATTTATTTGAAGAATTATTTATTTATTTTTATTATTGTTTTTTAAAATTTGACCAGAGAAAGAGAGAGAAAAGGAAAGTGAGAAAGTAAGCTACCATGTCTGGGACTCAAACCACAGTTGGCCCTGTGGGAGTCCAGTACCTTAACCACCATGCCACCTGCTGGCCTCAGATGTCTTTCATTACCATTTATGTAATTAAGATGTTTAAATATAATGAACATGTAACCTTAGGATTCAAATCTAGAATAAAAGTTAGTTTTCACTTTAATGTAACAAGATTTAACTTGGAATTGAGTCAGAATGCTCAGGATCTATATAAAAAACATTGCATAACAATATAAATGATGAATGAATTTTTCTGACTAGACTTTAGTATTGTAAATCATCTCATCTCTTTGAACTCATGTATAAATACAGTGCAATAATTCCTCTCAGAATCCAAATGGGAATTTTGTTTCTAACTTAACCTAATGATTCAGGAATTTACCTGAAACAATAAACCTGTAAGAAAATCAAATAAAATGTGTTAAGAAGAGTAATAAAGTAGTAACAGTCGTAAAAGCTGTAGTACTTTAAGACTTGTTACACAAATTCAGCACCAGGTCAACAGATGAATCAGAAGATTAGTTGATATGTTGGTAGATGGTTAATAAATATTTATTGCTTATTGAATATAAGTAGACTCAAACACTTGAGGAAACTGAATATATTAAAAAAAGGTGACACTTCAAATCAGGAGAAAGAGATAAACTATTCACTAAATGGTGCTGCAGCAACTAACTAGTCAACTGAAAAAATAAAAGTAGATTCTCCCTTTACACCACATGCCAAAATAAATTTTAGGTGGCTTAGAAGTTTAAGGAGGGGAGCTAGTAGGTGGCATGGTGGTTTAAGGCTTCAGACTTTCATATGGCCAACCACAGTATGAGTCCTGGAGTTGTTGACTTGCTTTCTCACTTCCCACCCCTCGCTGTCTCTTTCTGGTGCCTGCATAGCAAAATTTAAAAAATAATAATAATTAAATTAAATTAAATTAAATAATTATTTAAGAAAAAAGTTTAAGGAGGTCTAGCCAATGCTGGATCCCACATGGCCAACTGTGCAGTTTGAGTCCTGGACCCAGTGGCCTGAGAAACATGCCAGGCATGTGATTCCCTCATCCCAAAGGGAGGGAAAGATGGAAGAGAAGGGAATGTGGTTTGACCATTCCCCATGGAGGGTGCTTTCTGACTTTCCCTCTCTCTGTCTCTGGAGAGCACATGCACCCTCTAGCAAAGAAAAAAAAATTAAGGAAATAAACTATGAAAGTGTTAGAAGAAAACCTCAAATACTCATAAAACCTTTGGAGTAAAATTTGGCTAGTATGACACCAAAGAAAGAAATATGAAGGCAAAAAGTTCACTTATTTGACTACATAAAAATGTAGACTTTTTTAAAGAATTATTATATTTAACTTTATTTATTTATTTTTAATTTGACCAGAGAGGAATAGAGTAAGACAGAGCAAGAGAGAGAGAAAGTGAGAAAGCAAGCTGCCAGGTCAAGGACTTGAACCACGGTCGGCCATATGGGAGTTCAGCACCCTTAACCACCACACCACCTGCTGGCCCAAAAATGTACTTTTCAATCTATCAGAAAATATAGTGAAAATGAGCCTAGCCTGTGCAGTGTAACTGTAACAGCATACCAGACAGCAGAACTGGAAACCACATGCTGACCATGGTTCAGGTCCCCAGCCTGGTTGACCTGAAGATACACAAGACATACATGCACATGCCCAGGATGTTTGATGGGCTGGAGGTAAGGGATTGTGGCAAGAATGAGCCCTGTGGAGGATGTGTCTCATTGTCATGCATGCTATATCATGAACAAACAAAAGACTACACATACTCTGAAAATGGAAAGGTTAGTATCTGGAGAAAGGAGGAAAACGATAGATGAAGTGCTAGGTTTTTAAATGTTGGGATATTTTAATATACTTAGAAAAATAGGTACAAACAAAATCACTTGAGTTACAGTTTACTTTGCCAAGTATATTTCAAAAATAATGTCTCAAAATCTCATTGGAAATTCTGTGTCTTGTTTTTCACTCTTGGTATAGGGAAATATAAAATTTATAGTAGATGGTGACACGCCTCTTATTGAGAACGACAAGGTCGTATCCATCCTAGCAGAGTTGCTTTCTACCAAGACAGACATGGTTGAGAAAGCCCTGCTTTACCGCACTGTGGCCACAGGCCGTGACATCATCGACAAGCAGCACACGGAACAAGAAGCCAGCTACGGCAGAGACGCCTTTGCCAAGGTGAGATTTCTAACCCACGTTCTGTTGGCCGTGGTGGTGGCGGTCTCTGGTGCCATTTGAATGATGTCTTGTGAGGATGTACTCAGATATTCCTTGGTTGTTGATTAAGGCTTTAAGAAACCATAATGATACTTTCTAACCCCCCTGACTGAGCATCAGTGCCAGGGAAGGGACTGAGAAGAGCAGAAGCAGGTGCTCGTGGAGCTGCAGATGCTCCCTTCCTAGGCTCCTCACTGGCCCTGCCTGTTAGCAGCCCTTCTTGAGCTCTTCTCACTCAATGACTCTTTGCAGGAGCCCCCCAAGTCAACTCACTGCCTCTGTCTCTCTCCAGCAAGTGCATGAACCCTAAGGTAAAAAAGTAAAAAAAAAAAAAAAAATCTACT
>NW_006159909.1:1626942-1642764 GCF_000334495.1 Tupaia belangeri chinensis | reverse complement strand
CCCTAAAGTAAAAAATTAAAAAAAAAAAAAAAAATCTACTCTCTTAGCAATTTCAAAATCTATAATACGTTATTATTCACTATAGTCACCATGCCATACAATAGATCACCAGAACTAATTCCTCCTTTCTAGCTAAAACTCTGTCCTTGGACCAACATCTCACTCCCTCTATTCACCCGTCCATGCACCCGCCTCTGTAACTGCTGTTCTACTCTCTCCTTCTCTGAGTTCTGTGTTTTCAGATTCTACAAATAAGCGAAATCGTGTGGTATTTATCTCACAGTACCTGGCCACGTTCACTTAGCATAATGTCCTCCGTGTCCTTGTAGCAGTCTATAGAAATGACATCACAGTGTATTTAATCACCTTCCTCTTAAGTCATTCACTTTCTTCTTTCTTTCTTTCTGCGACTACAAGCAATACTGGAAATCCTTGTATGTCCGTCCAAACCTTCCAGTGCATTTATTTCAATTGGATATGTTCCCAGGAAAGAACTTGCTGGGTTAAAGGGTATACTAATTTTATATATTAAATGTACTGATTTTATATCTGTGCAGTAATATCTTATTGCCACTTAAATTTGTATGACCAATATATTTGAGTAACTGAATATTTCTGTTAAGTATTTAAATCTACTCTGAAAATAGCCTCATATAAATGTAAAAAAATGTATAAATTATCTCATAAAATGGACCTATGGTATAACCTTGATACATTTTCCTTTAGGGCTGTTATCTTTTTGTTTCTAAAACCTCTGTGTATATCACAAATTTAACCCTTTCTCTATTACCTGTATGGCAAGTATTGTATTTCTAAAATCTAATTTTGTTTTTCATTTTTTGTGGGTTTTTTTAGGGGGAGGGTGTGCTAGTTGATTAAATTAGCAGCCAGTTTATTATTCTTGTAAGTCACAGGCTTGGTTTTTAGTTTCTGGAGGAATTTTAATTTATTCTAAGTGCAATAGAGAACAATTAGAGAATTTCAAGAGGGGCAATGAGATCAAGTTTGAAATTTTAAAATTTCACTGTGGTCTTAGTAAGAAGAATCCTATGGGGAGGTAGAGCAAAAGTGGACACAGAGAAACCAGTTAAGGGGATATTTCATTCATCTGGAGAGAGATGATGGCAACTTGAACTAGGCAAGTCACAGTGGAAATAGGGAGAGGAAGATGGTTTGACACAGACTGTGTAGAAAATGAAATCTACGAGACCTTTCGAGTGGGGAATGAGAGACTCAAGGATGACACCTTAATATGCTTTAGCTGTAGCCGACCTCTGCCTCCTCATTTTACACCATATTCCACTCCCCTTCTTCGCTCCAGCACTTAGTCTCCTCTCAGGCCTCACAGGTCACCTTTATCCCTTTATCCTTCCAGCCATGGGACTTCTGCACAGAGGAACAATGTGATCTCTGGCTGGATTGCTCTTCTCTTCCCTCTTGCCTATCACCTCCTCTCATCCTGATCTTAGCCCAAGGGTCACTTTTTCAGACAAACATTCTCTGGCCTCCACGAACATAGAGTAGGTTAAATTCCCCTCAGATTCTACGCAATCTCTCCTTATGTGTACGTATGTGTGTGTGTGTGTATGTGTGTGTGTGTGTATGTGTGTGTGTGTGTATGTGTGTGTGTGTGTATGTGTGTGTGTGTGTATGTGTGTGTGTGTGTATGTGTGTGTGTGTGTATGTGTGTGTGTGTGTATGTGTGTGTGTGTGTATGTGTGTGTGTGTGTATGTGTGTGTGTGTGATTTTTCCTTTACCCTACACCCTGAGCTCCCTGGAGACCAAGACCACATTTGTGGTTGCTTAGTACTATGTCTCCAACAAACTATATGTAGCACCTAGTCAGTATCAGCAGTTATTTGCTGAATAAGTGAAAAATTCCTAAGTGGTGCTATTTAGTTATGACTAAAAGTGAAGTATGAATAAACAGTTTGGGACAGTTTGGGGAAATGGGGACATCAGGTTTTTGGAGGTTGGAAGATCAAAAATCCTGACAAGACCGGGACCATCAGTTGGTGTAATGGTTATGTCATGGGACTCCCATGTAGCCTACTGCGGTTTGAGTTCCAGATCTGGTGGCTTAAACTCATGCCGGGCACGTGTGCGTGTGTGCGTGTGTGCCCAAGATCTCGAGAGGAAAATGGAGGAGAAGAGATTGCAGCATGGCCATACCCCTGGGGGGTGATTTCTCGCTTTCTGTCTCTCTGTCTCCCTCTGTCTTTCTGGTGAGCACACACACCCTATAGCAAAAACCTCTCCCAAAAAAAGAATCCTGAC
This sequence comes from Tupaia belangeri chinensis, assembly GCF_000334495.1. NCBI lineage: Eukaryota > Metazoa > Chordata > Mammalia > Scandentia > Tupaiidae > Tupaia > Tupaia belangeri. The sequence continues at coordinate 1,640,486 of NW_006159909.1, read as the reverse complement.
AAGACCTATGTTTGAGATGGCAGAGACCTCTATGAGTCAGGGTCAGGTAGTCCAGCGTGTGAGTTGGGACCTCAGAAGCCTTCCTCTGGGTCTGAGTTAGGATAACACATTTGAGAGTCATATTGTATTGGCAATATTTAATATTGGGTGAGGTGACTCAGAAGGTGTTGGAAAGTAAAGAGGACTAGGAAGCACTTCAGTGTTTAGAAGTCAATTAGAGGAAGAGTGTACCACAGGTCACCAAAAAGGAGCAGCCAGTGAAACAAGAGGAAAATTAAGAAAGGGTGGTATGACTAATGCCAGAGAAGAAAATATTCCAAGAAGAAGGAGGGACACTAAGTTGAGTTATGCTGAGAGTCTGAGAAAGAAAGAGACCAGAAGGGTCCATATAGAGATGTTGAGATCTTCGATGAACCATTTCTGTGGAGTAACAAGACATCAGTGAAGACTGAATTAGATTGAAAAGTAAAGAGAAGGTGAAGAATGAAGGCAGCATGTATGAGTGTTGAGACTGGGTGGGGCTGGACAGTGGTGTTAAGGAAGGGCTTTCTTAAGACGTGACATTACAGAGCCTGCGTGTTTCAGGATATGAACGTGTGTTTGTGTGTGGCACCTTTGTTTGTTTTGGTGTTTGTTCTTGTGTATTAGCTGCCTGTTCGATTATCAAACAATTTTAAGCTTTTGCCTTTTGGCTAGGCCTTTATTTAGCATTAGTGATCAATGTTTATATTTTTAGAGTTCATAGAGCTTTAGTGCAACATAGACATTAACTCACTGGTTGCCAACATTTTTTTTTTTTGGAGAGATTTTCACTGTAGGGTGCGTGCGCTCGCCAGACAGACAGAGACATAGAGACAGAAAGCGAGAAATCACCCCCCAGGGGGGGATGGTCACACCGCAATCCCTTCTCCTCCATTCTCCTCTCGGGATCTTGGGCACGCACGCACACACGCCCGGTGTGATTTTTAAGCCACCAGGTCCGGGACACGACCCACGGTCGACTACGTGGGAGTCCAGCGACACAGCCATTACGCTAACTGCTGGTTCCCGACATTTTTTTTTTTTTTTTTTTGAGAGAGCGACTTTTGGTATTGGGTGTGTGTGCTCGCTGGACAGAGAGAGACAGAAAGAGACAGAGACAGAAAGCAAGAAATCACCCCCCCAAGGGGGATGGCCACTCTGCAATAATTTCCCCTCCATTCTCCTCTCAGGATCTTGGACGCACACGCGCCCAGCGTGTTTAAGCCGCCGGGTCTGGGACTTGAACTATAGTCAACTATGTGGGAGTCCAGCGATGTAACCATTATGCCATCTGCTGGTCCCAGTTGCCAACATTTTATAGTTGATGAAATTAACAATAAAGCAATGAAGTGACTTACAGGAGAAAGTAGGTGAATTATTGACATATCGGTGTGGAAACCTGCTTAAGCAATGTTGTTGGCATATGTATAGTGATTGCTAATAATCTTTTAAAAATTGAAACTGTTTAGTTTTACATGTATCTTTTTTTTTTTTTAAAGATACTTTGCATTTCTAATTGTTCTGCTTAGGCTAATCATCACTGCCATGTTAAACAGCAAGGAGAAGGTGGACTTATCACAAATCCAAACAGACAGGTAATTCCTACAGGGGCACGAATTTATGATGTCATTTTCCTCACAGGCAATATATGAGCGTCTTTTTTGTTGGATCGTTACTCGCATCAATGATATTATCGAGGTCAAGAACTATGACACCACAATCCATGGGAAAAACACTGTTATTGGTGTCTTGGATATTTATGGCTTTGAAATCTTTGACAACAACAGGTAAAGTGGACAAGATACTTAAAGCCCTGTTGCTTATTTTTTTTGTTTAAACCTAATGGATTGCTTTTCTTGTAGCTTTGAACAATTCTGCATCAATTACTGCAATGAGAAACTGCAGCAGCTCTTTATTCAGCTGGTTTTAAAGCAAGAACAAGAGGAATACCAGCGGGAGGGCATCCCTTGGAAGCATGTGAGTAGACTCATGGAAAATGTCCGATCTTACCATTTTAGGTATTCCTGGATCTTCTTGGGTAGTTGACGTATCTGAACCTTAGCTGTCCTTTTGGAGATATATAAATACAATTCATTTTCAGGGTCTCTAAGTGAGATTTCTCTAAATCAATGAATTCCCTATTGGTGCCCAGAACATGCCAAGTTATCATCAGTAAACGTAACATTTTCACCTTATGGCTGATACAACATGAGCTTTCTGGTTCCTGTCTGTCTCTTACAGTTTAGTGTCATTTAAAAGTTACTATGTTTTGCCTTAAGTTGGCTGAACTTTATTTCCAAATCTAGTTTTTTCACATTCCTTCCTTTTCTTTTGTTCTTCTTCCATCTCGCCTACTTTTTCAACTGAATGGCATTACTTATCTTCAGTAAAGTTGTCCATCTTCTCTGAAACCTGTGAAACAACAGTATTACTTTCATCTCTGTTTACTTTCCTTTGCTTAGTTCTCATGGCTCTTTGCGAACTCTTATCTGTCAGAATCAAACTAGACTGGGAAAGGAGAGCCAGAAAGTATGACTAGGCCAGGATGCAAACCCCAGGTGTCACAGCTAGAAGGCATGATGCAGTAGCTTTCTTATTGTCTAGATTACCCCTCCTGCTTACAATAAAAATGAGATCTTTTAATTTCTCTTGTAAATTTGAATTTTTAAACAATTACTTTATTTATTGTTTTTAAAATTTGACCAGAGAGAGAGAGACAGAAATAAATGGAGGGAAAGTGAGAAAGCAAGCTACCAGGTCTGAGACTCAAATTGTGATTGACCATGTGGGAGTCCATTGCCCTAACCACAACACCACCTGCCAACCACTTAAACAATTGTTTTTAAAAAGACTCGAAAAATGTAAAACCTTCTAAGTCTCCATAAATTTCTGAATTTATAAAACTCTGTTTATCTTGCCAGACACTAAAAATAGAGCCAATTTTTTTTTATATCTACCATAATAGCAGTAAAAAAGCTCTTTGAAATACGACATTTAAATTACTTTTACATTCCTTCCTATCTTCCTATTTCCTATCTCCTCTCATTCAGAAAAAAAAAAAAAAGAGACAATGGTATAATAAATAGCTTTCCTGCCTCAAATTGCATTTTTCCTTTCCATCATGTGTTAAACATTAGAAGATCATAAAAATTTAATTTGAGTACATTAGCATAAATTTTACCTATTTACAAATAAAGTCAAGGTCATCAGTTATAAGATAATTACCTGCAGTTTGATTTAAATAGCAAATGCAAATAGCACATTTTAAATGTAATTCATTTCAATTAAGTTTACATGAAACTTTATAAGAATTAACATTTTAATAGTACACAGTATAACTAAAGCTTAGATTTTTTTATAGCACATTTAATCATAAAATGTTATTCAGATCTGACCCCTTCAGAAGTACCTGTCAGAAATAGCCTTTAACAATGAGAGTATCAAATTCCACAATGAGATATTTGGGAATTTCACAGGCATCTTTTATAAAGGAAAAAGAAACAATTGCAGAAAGCTATCTTCACCATCTGCAAAAAGATCATAACCTTAAAAATGCAGTAATTTTTAGCTATATAGGCCAAGAAACATGTGCTGTAGAGGAAGCTGAAGGTTATCACCAAGGTAGCAGTTACCGACTACAGACTACTTCATGCCATTTCCCCCAAAAATAGAACTTTTGAAAACAATTGTAAGAGGGCACATGTGCTTGCCAGAAAGACTGGAGGTCTGGAGGTCAAGAGAAGAAGGAGAAAGCACCCTACGGTGGGGCATGATCACACCACAATCCCTCCTTCCTTCTCCACCCCCTTAGGATTTCGGGCATGCATGCACATGCATCAGCCTGTTTTGCGATCCATGGAGGCTGGGCTTACAACAGGCAATTAGTTGTGTGGAATTGACTGCTTTAACCACCAGGCTGTGGAACCAGACCCTCAAAATTAGAATTTCTTCTATTCCGGATATTTCCTTTTAAAATTCCCAAATATCTGAATACAGGAATTCTTGTTTTAAAAAATATTTTATTTGGGAAAAATGTTTTATTTTGGAAAACATGAGGAAAAATTGTAATAAAGTCTTTGTACCTGTAACCGAGTTATTTCAGTCATCAGTAGATTGCCTGGTCTTGTATTATGTTTTCCCACTCACCCACCCCTAGATTTTTTTACTTTTTTTTTTTTAAGAAAGATTTTTGCTATGGGGTGTGTATGCTCTACAGAAAGACAGACAGAAAGCAAGAAATCACCCTCCAGGGGGGATGGGCACACTGCAGTCTCTTCTCCATTCTCCTCTTGGGATCCGGGACATGTACACACACATGCCTGGCATGAGTCTTAAGGCACCAGGTCCAGGATTTGAATGGCCTTTGACTACATGGGAGCCCAGCAACTTAACCATTATGCCATCTGCTGGTCCCCCCTAGGTTATTTTTGAAGCAAATCTCAAAACATCACATGATTTTATGTGTAAATATTTCAGTATATTTCTCTAAAAGATTATAACCTTTAAAAAAAAACCATAACTACAATAACATTTTCATACCTAAAATTTTTTTTAATTTCTTAATATCATCAAATAGCATTTAGTGTTTATATTTCATACTTCCTTAATTATCGCATTGTTCTTATTTTAAAGTTTGTTTGAATTTCAATCCAAATGAGGTTTTTTTAATGCTATGACTGGTTGATAGATCTTTTATGTATCTGTAGATTTTCTCCTCCATCTGTTTATCATTTCTATCTCTGTCTGTCCCTCTGAAAATCTTGTGTTAAATGAGAAGTGGTCATTGGCTCTGTGGACTTTCCCACCGTCTGTGTTTTTCTAATTGCATCCCCAAAGTGTCACATAGTAGTTGTTCTGTTCTTACGTGTCCTATATTTTGGTTATTCTATCGAGGGAGCCAGGCTCCTCTAGCCATGGCTAACGGTTAACAAATGCCTCTCAACCTTGTCGAATGTTGCCTGGTAGGCAAACTATCTCCTCGTTAATAAGAATCACTGATTTGGGGGCCAGCTAGTGGCATGATGATTAAGGTGCTGGACTCCCACATGGTCAGTCACAGTTTGAGTTCCAGACATGGTGACTTGTAACTCACGCTGGATATGTGTGTATGTGCCCGAAATCCCAAGAGGAGAACGGAACAAAAGGGATTGTGGTGTGGCCATCCTCTCTGGTTTCTCACTTTCTCTCTCACTGTCTCTCCAGTGAGTACACGTGTCCTTTAAAAAAAAAATCTCTCCAAAAAAAAAAAAAATACCCAATCACTGATTTAGACAAACCTCTATAAAAATATAAAAAGGCAAGTAATAGTCATTTGCTTGCAGGCTTTCAGTCTGTGGGATACAGAAAAGACCATGTAAGACTAGAAATGTCACTGAAAGCCACAGGCAAATGACTGGTATCAATCCTTGGGTTTTAAAATATGCAACTGGAGTTTATGGGACACGTTAATGGTCTGTTACGGTATACAGACCTTACAGAAGGTAACGGAGGTAACACCCAGTCCAGGTGCCTTCTGTGTGAGATATAGGACACTTCAGCACCCAAACTAAAATACGGAATGATAGCTGCCCCTCTCCAGGATGTGTCTGCCTGAGTCAGGCCTGCGTATTCTCTGTATGTGCTCACTGTGCTGCAGCCTGCCAGAATACATGGGTACTCAGGATATTCACACAAACCTCGTACACACTGAAGTTGCCGAAAACTCACAAGTTATCAGTAAGTTCATTTACCTCATGGAAGTAAACGAAAATCTTATTCTTAGTTTTTACAAATATTTACATCTCAGAATTAAATTTTTAATATTATAGCCCCCAGTATATCAACTCTTTTAGATCCTTGTTTGTTTAAGAGAGATTTTTGCTATAGGGGGTGTGCACTTGCCAGAGAGACAAAAAGCAAGCAATCACTCCCCAGGAGGGACGGCCAAACCACAGTCCCTTCTCCATTCTCCTCTTAGGACTGTTTTTTGGGGGTGCACACATGCACATGTGCCTGGCATGAGTTTCAAGCCTCCAGGTCTGGGACTTGAACTGCAGTCAGCTATGTGGGAGTCTAGCAACGTAACCATTATGCCATCTGCTAGTCCTCCTCCTAGGTTTCTTAGTTTAGGGAAATGGGAGGAAATGCTCTTTTAGAGTTTAGTCCTTCAGAATCACAGACCTGAAAAAGCAAGGTCTGTGTGGTACCTTACCTTCATCATCATGTACTATATCAAATGATACATTAAGATTATTAGTTGGGGGACCAGCAGTTAGCATAATGGCTGTGTCACTGAACTCCCATGTAGTTGACCGCGGTTCGAGTTTTGTGGCTTAAACTCATGCCAGGCACATGTGCATGCTGCCCAAGATCCCGAGAGGAGAATGAAGGAGAAGGGATTGCAGCATGGCCATCCCCCTTGGGGATGATTTCTTACTTTCTGTCTCTCTGTCTCTCTCTGTCTTTCTGGCGAGCGCACACACCCTAAAGCAAAAAACCTCTAAAAAAAATATTATTAGTTGGCACTCAGTGGAAATGAGGTCTTAATGATGAACAGAGGCTGGCAGATTGAGAGTATGAAAAAAAAGGTCCATATGAGAGATTCAGAGATAAGATTAAAATAAGAATTAGTAATGGGAGAAATGTCTGCTTTCGAGTTTTTGCTTTGGGCTATACTCATTTCAAAGTGTGTCGTGATATAAAGTTAATGGAGAAATTAAAAAAATGTTAGAATGCATTCTCACTTTAGCATTAGGCCTCATTAATGTTAGTCACGTCTTCGACATCAGGATAGCTGTACGTAGATTGCTGATAGGAATGGAAGCCTTGGTGTTCCACCCGTCCTGGTCTCAGTCACTTTCTCACGGTGCCCTACAGATCGATTACTTCAACAATCAGATTATCGTGGACCTTGTGGAGCAGCAGCATAAAGGGATTATCGCCATCCTGGATGATGCCTGCATGAACGTCGGCAAAGTCACCGACGAGATGTTCCTCGAAGCACTGAACAGTAAACTGGGCAAACATGGTCATTTTTCCAGCCGAAAGGTAATACATTTAGTTAAGACCTTCCTCTCTTGGTGGAGTAAGATTTTCCTCATTGTTTAACAGAATTAAATGACTATTTGTTGGGTTATGGGAATATTGACTCAACTAAGAAAGCAAGCCCATAACCCTCCCTTAAGTAATGTCTTGCTATGGACTAATTCCACCTCTCTGGCTTATAGTGTCATGAAATTGATAAAAATCATGCTATCCAGGAGAGGGCGCTCCAGACTATCCAATTTGCTAGAAAGAGGAAAAAAACCGAACACGAGTCTTTAGAAAACATGATGTCATTTATAACCAATAGGTGCAGAGTCCTTGTTCATGTGCTAAAATTTTACTCCTGCATCTGATAATTCTGGCACTGAAAATAGCTTTTGTCCTTGACTTCTTACTGTAAGCCTGCTACAGAATGTGGTGTGTGCTCTGCCTTGGTTCTTCAGACTGTGTGACTTGCTTAGAAACAGAAATTCTAGTTGTTACAGGAAAATTCATCCTTTACATGAGTGGATATCCTTTTAATTCTGCATTTTTCACAATCTAAAATGTCACGAACAGATCATATTTCTGTAATAATTGGTGACATTTCTGGCTATAAGATCTTCGTGCCATGCCTGGCATGCAGTATGTTTGCCAGTAGTATTTGTTCAGGGAATGGGTTGGTGTGGAGTGCACTGTCATTGCCCCAGCCTTCCCCACTGATGCAGGCTTGTCTGGTAACCGTAAGTGAAAGGGAAGACGAGCCTCCAGCCCCTTCACATTCATAATAAGGGTGCAGTCATTTCTGCTCCTCCGTAATTTCCTGTCGATCCATGATGAGCTGCCATATTTGAGCACAAATGAATTTCTCTAACTTTGTCTCCTTTGATATTATATAATCAGAATAGGAGTCCACAGTTAACTAGATAAAGTACAAATAATCAAAACTAGATTCTTGGTTGATACTCATTTTAGGCCGGTTATTCCTGAAATAGTCTCCTTGGTCTGTTTCTAAGGATGGCCTTGAAACCGTGCTACAGTTGGCTTTTAGATACTGACCGCAGTCTGAGCTTCAATACTCAGGCGCCAGGATAGAGGCAGTCCTCAGTCAGTCCCCACTTAGAAGACCTCATAAGTGCCACTCCTTTTCCTGTGCAGTCCCAAGTGCTGGGGGACAGAGCAGTGAGCTACCTAGATAATTTAGAGTGATTTTTTTTTTTTTAAAGTGATGTTCTTTTTTTTTTTGAAGAGGTTTTCGCTCGCCAGACAGAGAGAGACAGAAAGCGAGAAATCACCCCCCAGGGGGGATGGCCACGCCGCAGTCCCTTCTCCTCCATTCTCCTCTCGGGATCATGGGCACGCACGCACACGCTCCCGGCGTGAGTTTTAAGCCACCGGGTCCAGGACACGAACCGCAGTCGACTACGTGGGAGTCCAGCAACATAGCCATTACGCTAACTGCTGGTCCCCTAAAGTGATGTTCTTAAATGGTGTGATTAGACAGACAAATGTCCTGTCTTAAAGGGATCATTTACAAATGCCCCTTATAGTCACAGATCAGGTTTTGGAGACCCCCCTAGCATTATGCCTACCAGATGGTAGATGCTCAGTCATTCTTTGTGAAGTCAAATTGAATTGGTCACTGTCACACCAAGTAACTCTTATTTAAGTGTTCATTTAAATAAATAGTTTTTATATCTTTTATTTGGTCATTACATACCTCAAATTTGTCAACTGTGGGACCAGCAGGTGGCGTGGTGGTTAAGGTGCTAGACACTCCCACATGGCTGACCAGGGTTTGAGTCCTGAATCTGGTGGCTTGCTTTCTCACTTCCTCTCTCTCTCACTCTCAACCTCTGTCTCTCTCTGGTCAAATTAACAAATAAATGAATAAATAAAATAATTATTAAAATAATAAATAAATTTGTCAACTGAATATTTTGAAACATAGTGGCCTTAAGAGCAGCCATATATAGTACTTTTTAAGTATTTTATACCAATTTACTTTCTTTTTTTTTTGGACAGTTTTTTTGCTATAGGGTGTGTGCACTCTCCAGAAAGAGAGAGACAGAGAGACAGAAAGTGAGAAATCACCCCCCGGGGGGATGGCCATGCTGCAATCCCTTCTCCTCCATTCTCCTCTCGGGATCTTGGGCACGCATGCACGCACACACGCCCGGCGTGAGTTTAAGCCACTGGGTCTGGGACTCGAACAGCAGTCGACTACGTGGGAGTCCAGTGACATAGCCATTACGCTAACTGCTGGTCCCAGTATTTTATACCAATTTAATAGGAAATTCTGTATAGCAGTTTAACTGTGGGTGTGGGTTTTTTCCTTTTCTTTTCTTTCTTTAAATTGGGGAGTCAGCTCTCTCAGACCATGTGGTTCTTTTAAAGACAAGATAGGCATTTTTATTTAAGTTTCCTTCCTCAATTCATGACAGAGAAAGAAAGAGAGAGAGAAACAAAGACAAGTACCCTCAACAGGGTCCTAAGCCATGGTCCTTCACCAACCCGTCCAACTAGCCAGGGTCATGGACTACATACCTAGCATGAGCAGGTCGATCCTGGAACTGAACCCCAATCTTCCATCGGCCTCCAGCATTGCAGAGCATTGCACTACCACTATGGCTGGGCCAAAGTAGAGATTTTAAAACTGTATTATTTTCTGGGATTTTGCCTAATGAAGGAAAGAAATGAAATATCTTAGCTATCAGGCTGTTTTCATCACTGTGAGCCTCTGTTGTTAAATAATGCTATTTCCCTGAGTATTGAGCCAGGTGTGATCATTTGCTACTTGTTACTGATTAACTAGACTTATGGGCACATTAAGTAAGAGATTTCTGGCTTGTAACAGTTATCTCACTTCAGGACTAAACTGTTTTTTGTGCACTGAAGTTACCATGGCAAGGCATGCAAATGATCCAATAAATCATGAAATTATCATTTAAAATATTAACCTAAAAGTTAGATGACAAGTATGTAACTTAGTATGGAAAAAAGTGGAAAAAATCTAAAATCTTCTGTGTTCACATCAGTTGAGTCTTTGCAATATCCAAATGTAAGAATATTCCATTAGTGTAGACATCTCGTGGGTCCTTTCCCTTTGGGAGTTTTATAAAGGAAATATTTTGTAAAAAGAGGTTAATAGGAAAGAGAAAAAGAAAGAGGCCTTAAACATTTTGAAGATTCTGTTGTACGTTAGATGCGTTGTTCCCTGTAGTTTATTTAACAACTCTCTGAGATAAACAGTTCTTAAAGGAAACAGCAAGTAGATGATAGAGCCAAGATTTGAACCTCGGAAGTCTGATCTAATTTCCTGTAATTACTCACTTTTCAAAAGAGTAGACTAATTATTCCTTTAGTAAACTGGTTGTTAATGTAGAACCTGTCATCCCAGATGGAATTGTTTGGGCTTTAGCATGAGGAACCTAAGTGGGTTTTGTGTGTTAATTACACTCAGTGGTTTGTGGATCCTTAGATGCCTGCCTCAGAGCCAGGAGGGTACTAATTGCTCCTTCTCAGAGCAGACAGAGTCTAGGTGCTGCCATAACAAGGAAGATAGTACGGTTATGAAGATCTCTGGGCCATATAAAAACCACCTTTCCATAAGCTGTTCCTCTCTAGTGAAAAAGAACTGCAGAAGATTGATCTTCTTGTGAAGTGATAGGCCTGGGCTAGAGTCCCAGCTTAGCAGATAATTGAGCCAAGCTACCTAGGAGGATGCAGACATGATAGCTGGCCCCGTGAGTCCTTCCCAGGGCTACTACTTCTGAGCTATGTGATCCTGGGCCAATTGCCCAACCTTTTCAATCTTTAATTTCCATGTATATGAAAGAGATTGAAATACTTACCTTAACTATCAGCTGTGGCTTGAGTAAGATGTATGTATCTAGCAGAAAGTAAGTCCTCCCTGTGGTTCTTGTTAAGCAGCACACCGAGGAGAAAGAAACTACATCAGTCAGACTAGGCTGGGCCACATTAAGATAATAGCCAAGATTTAAGTGTAATAAGGCAGCAGACATCCATTTCTTTCTCGGGAACCTGGACCTCAACCCTCTGGCTATGCCATCCCCTCCAGACTGTCTTCTCTATCTGGGAGGGGGCTCATTTACTTCCTACCAGCCCTGGCCCAGAGCAGTTAGTTACCCTACCTGTCCATTGTCCAGAATTCGGTTACCTGGCCATATCCAATTGCAAGGCTGGCTGGAAAGTGGTCTAGTTATGTCAATTTCTGGTGACGGCTCAGTCTTTACCTGTAAGCCAGTTATTTAAATCAAGCCCTACACAATCTGATTTCACTCAGTGGTATCGTGGTTTGTGACATGATTATCATATTAAGTTCAAATATATTTTTAGAAAAGAAAACATGTCTGTTTTCAAAATAATCTCTTTCTTGGTTTCATAGCTCTGCGCCTCAGACAAAATTCTGGAGTTCGATAGAGACTTCCGGATTCGACATTATGCAGGTGATGTCATGTGAGTATCTGTCTCTGGAACCTAGCATGGTGATTTGCATGCAGCCTATCTTCAGAAAATACCATTAGGGAAAATATGAATTGTTTTCCTTGTTTGTCTTTTTTTTTTCAGTCATTTTGTTTGTTTTGTATGTTTTAATCCATCTGTTTAAACAAGTGGCATAGCTTCATTTGTGCCTAGCTTTTCAAGCATTTGTTGAGCACACGCTGTGTGTCCATGCTCTGGCATAGTTGGTACTCAGTAACAATCAGTGGATGGCTCAGTAAGTCATGGAAGTATGTCAAGAACTGGGATAGAAAGATGGGTAAGAAGGGTCTTGGCTTGATGATGCTTGCAGCTTACTGGAGGATGTAAGCAGATATATCCTAAGTCATTATAATGACTGAAAAGGGTTCAAAACTAGAGAGGCACATTAGGCATTATGGAATAGTGAAGAGGAATACTTAGCCTGCTGTGAAAAGTACAGAGAAGTCTTGCTGGCAGAAGTGATATCCAAGTTAGATCTTAAAAGTCAGGAAATAAACTGGAGCCAGGGGAGAAAAAAGAGAAGGCATTCCAAGTTGAAGTATGAGCAGGCATGGAAAGGCTTAGAGGAGAACATCACCACTGTGTATTGAAGAACTGCACATAGTTGGGTAGCTATATATAATAAGTAAAATCCAGTTTTACTATATTCTTTTTTCAAATAATAGTTGAAAAAGTAAAACTTTTTTTTGAGAGAGAGATTTTTGCTATAGGGCACATGTTCTTGCCAGAGACACAGAGAGGAACAGAGAGAGAAAGTGAGAACATCCCCTGGGGGGATGGCCACATTGCAGTCCCTTCTCCTCCATTCTCCTCTTGGCATTTTGGGCACTCATGCACACATGCCCAGCCTGAGTTTCAAGCCACTGGGTCCAGAACTCAAACCTCAGTCGACCATATGGGAGTCCAGCACCTTAACCACTATGCCATCTGCTGTCCCCAAGAAAGTAAAAATTTTTATAAGCCACATTTTTTTATTATAATACAGTAAAAATAGAAATTAATAATAAGCTATGACTAAAAATTATGACTGTTTGGTCATCAGAAACATCATGACATGTTTTTCTATAGTTTCCTATGTAAAAATACATCATGACTTTTCTGACGTCCAAATACATTGGTATATCAGGTTCCATTGACTACTGAAACAATTTACCACAAACTGGAGGCTTATAACATCACGTACTTATTCTTTCACAGCTCCAGTTCAAAATCAGGATGTCAGTAGGGCCATACTCCCTCTAAAGAGATCTTGCCTTTCCGAGATTCTGGTGGCTCTGGGCTCTGGGCGTTCCTGGGCTTATGGCTACATCACTCCAATCTCTGCATCTACAGTTACATTGCTGCTTCTCCTTCTGTGAGTCTGTGCTAAATCTCCCTCTGTCTCTGTCTTAAAAGAAACTACTTTTGGCATTTATGGCCCACCAGAATAACATAGGATAAGCTTCTCCTTCTCCCAAGAACCTTACCGTAATCACATCTTTTACCACACAACCTTTTTAGGTTCCAGGAATTCAGTGTAGGTATTTATTATTATTATTATTATTATTTATTTCTTCCATCAGTGAGTGCAGAGAAACACTCCCAACAGTGTCTCCATGCTTCAGTCCTCCCCCAGCTTCAGCCATCTTAGATCATGGCAGATCCAGTGTATTCAGACAGGTCTCTAGACTTGAACCCTGAACTTTTGATGTGGATATCTTTTGTGGGGGTGGCATTTTTCAGATGTTGATATTCAATATGGTTTCATTGTTCATTGACTGCTGCTTCTCATCTTATTATTGTTAAATGTACTCTTTTTCTGGGGTCAGCAGGTAGCATAGTGGTTAAGGCTCTGGACTCCCACATAGCTGAACAGGTTCAGGTCCTGGACACAGGCTTGAAAAATCACACCAGATGCACATGTATGTGGGCCCAAAGTCCAAACAGGATAGTGAAGGAGAAGAAATTAAGGCATAGCCATCCCCTTGGGGGGTGATTTCTCACTTTCCCTCTCTGTCTTTCCCTGGCAAGTGCTT
>NW_006159909.1:1622649-1626928 GCF_000334495.1 Tupaia belangeri chinensis | reverse complement strand
TACTATGTGGCCATTTAGCTCTTTTTTCTTTTCCTTTGTCTTTGCCTTTGTCTTTTTTTTTTTTTTTTTTTTTGAGAGAGGTTTTTACTATAGGGCATGTGCGCTCGCCAGACAGACAGAGAAAGACATAGAGACAGAAAGCAAGAAATTAATCCCAGGGGGGATGGCCACGCCACAATCCCCTCTCCTCCATTCTCCTCTCAGGATCTTGGGCACGCATGTACACGTGCCCGGCGTGAGTTTTAAGCCACCGGGTTCAGGACACAAACTGCGGTCGACTACGTGGGAGTCCAGTGACATAGCCATTACGCTAGCTGCTGGTCCCTCTTTCCTTATTTTTTACATTTGAAATTCTTTTCATGTAACCTATTACAAAAAGATTAAACAAAAAGAAGCAAATGATTATCTCCACAAATGCTGAAAAGGCATTTAAAGAAATTATAATAGCTGTTCCTGGTACAAATTAAAACTCTGGAATCATAAAATAATATGTCTCAAAATTATCACTCCATCTGCCAAACTAGCCATTAGTGCTGGAACAGCCCCATTTTCCACTTTTTCTGGTCCTGTTCCAGGTTCCAGAATACTGAAGAGGAAAGACCCAGTACCATACAGATAGCTCTCACTGAAAGTCCAAGCTTCACTGCTGGTGACTGTCATGCAACTCAGAATGGCATAAATGCAGAGCTGGACCTCAGAGACCACTCAGGATAGCCCGCTTGGCTTATGAATGGAGAAGCTTGGGAAGAATGAGTCAATTCTTTTTTTTGGAGAGATTTTTTTTTTTTTTTGCTATAGGGCGCGTGCGCTCGCCAGACAGACAGAGACATAGAGACAGAAAGCGAGAAATCACCCCCCAGGGGGGATGGTCACGCCGCAATCCCTTCTCCTCCATTCTCCTCTCGGGATCTTGGGCACGCACACACACGCGCCTGGCGTGAGTTTTAAGCCACCGGGTCCAGGACGCGAACCGCGGTCGACTACGTGGGAGTCCAGCGACATAGCCATTACGCTAACTGCTGGTTCCCAGAATGAGTCAATTCTTACCAAAGATCTCGTAGTAAGCTTATGGAAGAACTGAGACAATGACTAGGTTTCCAGACTCCTAGCCCAGAGTTCTGGCAGATCTCTGTGAGGGATGTTGAACACCTCAGACTTCTCTTTTCCTTCTTAAGCCCTTCCATCCATTTCTAGATTTTCATAGAACATCTTCTGTGTGATGACACTTTATAAGGTATAGTTCCTACCCACAATGAGCCTTCCATGTAAGTTACATGCATACATATGTATTTGCATGTCTATTTGTTATATACATGAAAACACACACACACACACACACACACACATATATAAAAGTTGGTCTAAAGTGATAGTTGTATGAGTAATAGCAAGTGTTGTAGGAATTCAGAGTAAGGAAATGATACTTCTATGTGTGATAAACCCAGGAAGCATGATACTGGTTTTTGGATGCTAGGGATTATTTTTATAAGAAGAAGTGGGAAGGATGCTAAAATATGCAGGGAATAGCAGCTAAACCCATTTGATTGGAGTATATCCTTTTTGTCACACAGAGAAGTAGAAATGCCAAGAAAAGTAGCTTGAGATAAAATCACAATGAGTTTTGAAAGCCAAAATAAGGACTTCGAATTGCATAGATGATACAGTAAATTGAGTCAGGTGACTTCAGGGAGTCAGTCAAAAGTGACTTGAAGGTGTTAGGAAGGGGACCTAGTTTGAGGTAGGCAAGGAAATAATTTTGGATGTGATCTTTTTTCTGTCTTTTTTTTTTAGAGAGACATTTTTGTCGTAGGGCACGTGTGCTCTCCAGAGAGACAGAAAGCAAGAAATCACCCCCTGGGGTGGTGGCCATGCCACAATCCCTTCTCCTCCATTCTTTTGGGATTTGGGGGCATGCACACACCCATGCCCAGCATGAGTTTAAGCCGCCAGGTCTAGGACTGACCACGGTCAGCTATGTGGAAGTCCGGAGATTAACCATTACACCATCTGCTGGTCCCAGTTTTGGATATGATCTGAAAGTGCAGTGTAGTCTATAGGAACTTTCTTGCAGAATTAAATAGGCAAGGCAAGGAGTTAGGATTAAAGATCTAGGGACTATCTACATTAATATGATTGTCAACAAAGAAAATATAAGCAGACAAGAGAATAGAACTGTAAGAAGCAACTACATGTGGGGTTACTGTTTGCTCACCCTCCTAGTCTCTGTCTTAATCACCTGGAGTCTGATTACTTTTACTCCCCAGCACTGAGTTTACTCCTCCCAGAGCCCATACCCATCACTGCAGCAGTGCCAGTCCTGTTCCCACTCTTCTGCAATCTTTGTTGACTTTTAAGACATTACCATCTGCCTTCCTCCAGACCATGAATACTGGCCTCCTGTTTCCTTGCCAGAACTCCATCCATGCATGTGCCTGCTTCCAACCCTTCATGCGATCTGTTTCCCTGTGTAATCTTCCTGCCTTTTTCTCCTCTGCTTATCCCGTTCTTACCGTCCTTTGCAGTTCTTGGATTCTTTTATCCCACTCCGAACAGTAAGTGACTCTTAGCCCAGTCACTTGACCTCCCTGCGGATGAGACTATTAGTTCCTGTATGTTGCTGGTTTGCTTTTATCTTAGAATGCTGGATGATAAATACAGCTATCATTTTAAAAGTCATCTTCTTGAGGTAAGCAATAACGCATAGAAAATTATAATCTTAATCATAATGATGGTACCAATGTTTGCTCTCCTTTCAAAGAACAGAAACAAAATCTCTTCTACTTAGTAGATAAATTTAGTATCCTTTAACACAGGACAGTATCAACTTTTTAGATGATTGATTGTGTAATTAACAGTGGAAAGGTTTGTAGACTCCAAGAAATATTCAAATGTGGCTCTTGCTTGGTGAATAATGCATGTTTTTTGTGTTTTTTTTTTTCTCCCTATTAGCTATTCTGTCATCGGTTTTATTGACAAAAATAAAGACACTTTATTTCAAGATTTCAAGCGCCTCATGTATAACAGGTAAGGTTGAAATTTTATTAATCATTTTTACATTAAACTCTCTATGAAGGGAGTTATTTTTATGTGACAATTTTAAGAGTTCCTGGCAGATTTTCCAGTTCTGCTTTAACATACTTAGTGATGAACTAGTATGTGACTTGATGATTATGAAATCTATAAACTTAGGGCAAGGATGTGCTACTGATTGATTTCTTGGATTCCCCTTGGGTTTTCTCAGTTTCTCTATTCTCTGCTGCCAACATTCTGGCATCTCCTGCTGTGTATTCAGAAGCCCCACGCTAGGCCAGTGGTGGTGGAAGGGGTGTCAGGTAGCCTTTGCCCAACTGCAAGCTTCATACACTCAGACTCCCACTCTAGTGTCTTAGCCTCCAAATCAGAGATCACTCTAGTGTCAGAGTGATTGTCAGTGATCCCAACTGAACAGACAGAATCTTCTCAGAAACCAACGAAATGTGTACAGGCTGTGGCAAAATAAAACCAGGCACATGGTAGCAAATTTCAACCCACTGTGGATACTTTGGAAAGAGGGTCGTTGGGGCTGGCAGGTGGCTTGGTGGTTAGGAGTGCTGGATTCCCACATGGCCGACTATGGTTCGAGTCCCAGACCTGGCAGCTTGCTTTCTCTTTCTCTCTCTCTTTCACTCTATTCCTCTCTGGTCAAATTGAAATAAATAAATGAATGAATAAATAAAGTTAAATAAAATATTTTAAAAAAAGAAAAGAGGGTCCTTGGAGATCTTCTTATAGATGAGAACACTGTTTTCACTCATTTATTAAGTCTACTCAGCCAGTTGGCCAGCACATTATCAAAAATGTGTTGAGCATCTTTGAACAACACCTGTTCTATGCCTTAGGAAATATCTGTGAGAAAACTTTCCCTGCCCTTCATGGAGTTTGTCATCTAGTGGAAGTGGCAGTTAATAAACAAGGAGACAAATGGCTTTCGGGAAGTGACAAGTGCTATGCAGGAAAGTCAAGTAGGCTGGAGATTGAAGAGTACAGACGAGGAAGGGCAGGCGGGCATTATAGATAGGTGTGAGAAGAGGCTTCTTCTTGGAGGTGCCATTTGAGCAGAGACCTACACTGAGAAAGGGAGTCACACAGTGATCTGTAAGAAGAGCATTCCAGGCAGAGAGAACAACTATAGACCCACCGAGGCCCAACAGTGGGAGTGCGCTTGAGTGCGTGGACAGCAGGGAGAACAGCAAGAAATCCAGTGTGGCTGGCAGTGGGGGGGGGGGGGGGGGGGGGGGGG
>NW_006159909.1:1612270-1622618 GCF_000334495.1 Tupaia belangeri chinensis | reverse complement strand
TGTGGGGGCGGTGGGGGGGGGGGGGGGTGAGAGTGGTGGGGACTGAATTTAGAGAGATAGGCAGAGCCTGGGTCATAAAGTCCGTGAGCCAAGGTAAGGATAAAGTATGAAGGGAAGCCATTAGACTTTATGGCGGGATGTGGTTTAGTTTTTAGAGAGATCAGTAGTGCTACTGTGTAAAATGCGTGCTGTCAAGGGCAAGACTGGGACTGGGGAACCAGTATACTAATCCAGACTGACATTCAGGTAATAAAAACAGAGAGAAAGGGGTCAGATTGGGTGATATGTGAAAATAGAATAAGATTTGCTGAAAGACAGAACAGGTGATATGAGAGAAAGATTAAAAAAAAGGAGAGAAAGAGAGAGAGATGATGCCCAAGCCTGATACAGGAAGACAAGGGAAAAAGGTGGGGGAGATCAAGAGTTTTATTTTGAATACATGATGTCTGAGGTGCATATTGGACATTCCACTGGAAATACCAGGTAGGCAATTGCATTTGTGTTTCTGAGTCTCCAGAGAGATACAAGGTAGACCAGAGATAAAAATTCATGGTCATCAGAATATTAATTTACACCATAAAATTGAGTAAGATTGTCTAGGGAGTGAGGATATGTTTCATAAAGTAATTAGAGAGAAGAGGTTGGAAGACTAATCCCTGAGATACTGATGCTTCACAGAGTAGCCAGAAAGGAGGAACTAGCAAAGGAGACTGAGAGCTTGCCAGTGAGACAGGAAGAAAACCAGGAATGTGGCATCATGGAGGCCAAGCCAAGAAAAAAATACTTTAAGAAGAAAAAAATAATAATAAACTGTGTCCAATCCTGTCAAAAGCAGGAGTGGTGTGAGGACCAAGACAACTAGGTCTATCTAGTCTATCACCTGTAGCATCCAGAATGCTTAGTTGCTTGGTTAGCACAGAATCAGAACAGAAGAACTTAGATAAGTCCAACAATTAAGCACATCAGTTGAGCTGTTGGTCCTCACATCACTGACAACTAGAGTTGCTGAGACAAAGATCAGTGGGACCCTTGACAACACTGGCTTCCACAGAGCAGTGAAGACAGATGTCTGAATGCCACAGGCTTGAGAAAATATAGCAATTGTAAAGGCATTGTGTGAGTCTTCCAAGACATTTGGCTATAAAATGGTTCATCTGTGTGGAGGTTGAAGCCACCAAGAACAGTGCTGGAGCTACCATCAGTACAAAGTTACAGAGACAAAGGAATATAAGACGGGATCCATGCAAGAGCTGGGCATGGGGGAAAGGGACTTTCAGAAAAGAATTTAAGTGCTTCATTTACCAGGGAAGATGATTTTGAGGGACAAATAATAGTCTAGCATTGCCCTGTGCAAAAAATGTTACAGTGTTTTAAATCAGTAAAAGCACCCTCATTTGGCCAGTGATGATGTCAGAGTGTGTTGCAGGCTGTGAGCCAAGAGGCTGCTCGAGCTGGTGTTCTTCACCTTCATAAGTTTATCATAGCCCAGAGGTCCAGCTCACTGAGAACAGCTCGCCCTCAGTGATGGACTAGCATAACCCATGCTCACAGGGCCAGTGCAGAGACAAAGCAGCACGTGGGTCCAGTTCCATGGAATACTTGTGTGGGATGACAAGCTATTTTTCCCTTTTGGGAAACCTGCTTGGGAAGTCAAATAGCAGTGAGAATTCTCGTTTATTAATTGACAGTGAAAAATATCACCCGTAGAATCCAGAATGCTTAGTTGCTTGGTTAGCACAGAATCAGAACAAAGGAACTTAGATAAATACAACAATTAAACACGTCAGGCTAAGATGAATCTACTTCACCGTAAGGGTAGTCTTGTCAAAGAGGTAAAACAATTCAAAGTCTATTGGCAGCAATTTATTATCAATATATATAGTTTCCTCAAAAAACTTCTTGGAAAATGAATTTTTTGAAAAAACTACAGATTTCCAAAGAAAACTTTGCAATAAAATAAAATCATACTTTAATTTGCCTTTTCCTTGAATTCTTTGAGGTTTCCTTATATCTTCATAATAGGAAAGGCCTTACCAATGGGATGGAATGTCTTGAGATTTCTTTGACCTAAATTGATCCTCCTAGATGGTATTTAGATAGGTCATTTTTATCTTTACACTTTTTGATACTTCCTTGCTAACCAGCCTCTCTCAATTTTAATCCATTCTTTCTTATTATTATGTCAATATGATGATTTTTAAGTAGTGGTCCTTGTATTGCTAGTTCTGTCGACTTTGAAAGTATGTATGCATGTCTGTGTATGAGCATGTGTGTGTGTGTACGTGCAGATGGAGAGGAACAGAGCTAGCAGGTAGCATGCAATGTACATAGACTCTGTACTACTTTCTTGTTAGCCGGTAAGATCTGCCTTATCTATTATACAGACTGGGTTTCTAGGTAAACTTCTTTTTTAAGGAAAAGGTTCTGATATTTAAAATGTGTTAATATTATATTCATGACTGGGACCAGCAGATGGCATAATGGTTATGCTGGACTCCCACATAGTTGACTGCGGTTCGAGTCTCTGACCCAGTGGCATAAAAAAACTCATGCAAGGAGTGTGTGTGTGCATGCCCAAGATCCTAAGAGGAGAATGGAAGAGAAGGGATTGCAGTGTGGCCATCTCTCCTGGGGAGTGATGTGTCACTTTCAGTCTCTCTGTCCATCTCTGTCTGATGAGCACACGTGGCCTATAGGAAAAATCTCTCTCAAAAAAAAAAAAAAAAAAAAAAAGGAGGAGAGTATTGGGACCAGCAGTTAGTGCAATGGCTATGTTGCTGGACTCCCATGTAGTCGACCACAGTGTGAGTCCCAGACCCAGTGCCTTAAACACATGCCGGGCACATGTGCGTGCATGCCCAAGATCCCGAGACAAGAATGGAGGAGAAGGGATTATGGCATGGCCATTCCCCCTGTGGGGTGATTTCTTGTTTTCTGTTTCTCTGTCTGTCTTTCTGGTGAATGAATGCACCCTATAGCAAAAACTTCTCAAAAAAAAAAAAAAAGGAAAATATTATATTCATGACTTACTGGCCTAAAAATTCATCCTCTTTACCCTCTATGTGTCTATTTGGATTCATTATGTATCAGTTCTACTCTTTAATATATCCCTTTATTTCCTCCATTTCTAATCTTTCCCCCTCCTTTACTTTATAGCATAGTTTAGGGATGGTTTCTATACAGCCAACAGTAAGTAAGGTGGAAAAATAATTTGGAGTAAAAACCACATAGACCCAGGCTGGCAGGTGGTGTGGTGGTTAAGGTGCTGGATCCCACATGTCTGACTCTGTAGTTCAAGTCCTAGACCCAGTGGCTTGAAAAACACCCTGGGTGAACGTGCATACATGTCCAAAAATCTCAAGAGGAGAATGGAGGAGAGGGATTGTGGTGTAGCCATCCCCTCTGGGAGTGATTTCTCACTCTCCCCTGCCCCCCATCTCTCTATCTCTCTCTGTGAGCACATATGCCCTATGGCAAAAGACTAAAAAACAAATACACACATAGACCCAAAGCCAGGAATCTTCAGTCTTTTGATATGCATCAGAATTTACAAAGTACACAAAGTACCTTCTGCAGATTCTACTCAGTAGGTGTTAGAAAAGCATCCATGTGCACTTTTAAGTTGAGAACCATTCCCTTAAATTGTTTCTTTGCTAAAGATAAGAATGGAAAAGTTAGGAAAAACAGTATGCATTTATGTGATTATTCTTACTGATACAGTGTGCAATTGGAAAATTTTGGAATATGACTATGAGGTGATAAAACTGAGTCCATAAGCCACAGATGATTACATTATTTTGTAACCATTTTGATGGGATTTGGACTATTTGCTGAGGATGCTGTGGGATAGAGCATTGCTTTGTCTGCATTCACAAACCCAGGCTATCCCCACATATCTGTCCTCTTCAGTCCCTTGTCATCCATTCTTCCATTGCAGCTTTTTTTTTTTTTAAGTGTATTTCATTCTTCCATGAGGAAAGAAAGAGAAAGAGAGAGACAGGGACCCATGACAGTCCTCATGCCATGATCCACCCTCAGTTCAACCAGTCTTGATCACACTTACTCAGGGGATTCTCAGGACGCAAACCCAGAATCCTGCTATGTGGGTTGCCTCACTGAGCGTTACACCACTGTGCCACTGTCCGGCCCCTGCAACCATTTTGAGCATTATGTATAGAAATTTAGTAGGTGCTTTGGGGAATTTTCTCCATTTTAAACAAGGGAAAGAAAAGTGGACAAAATGATCACATTAGTAAGCACAACTAGCAATGACTCTTCATGTTAATTCTTTCTTCTTTCAATCCTCAGCCTTTTTTTTTTTTTTAAGAAGTGGAGTGTGCGCTCACCGGAGAGACAGAAAGACAGAAAAAAAGAAACCACCCCCCAGGGCGGATGGCCATGCCACAGTCCCTCCTCGAGTTTCCTCTCAGGATTTTGGGCACAAACACACATGTGCTCAGTGTGAGTTTCAAGCCACCAGGTCTGGGACTCAAACTGTGGTCAACTACGTGGGAGGCCAGTGACATAACCACTATGCCATCTGCTGTTCCCAATCCTCAACCTTTCAAGAAAAAAAAAATTTTTTTTTTGAGATTTTTGCTACAAGGTGTGTGCACTCACCCTAGGAACAGAAAACAGAAGGTGAGAAATAAACCTCCTTTGGGGGGCATGGTCTTGTCCCAATCCCTTCTCCACTCTCCTCCCAGGACTTTGGGCTCAAGCTATGGGGGAGTTCAGCAATGTAACCATTATGCCATCTGCTGGTCCCAAAAAAATTTTTGATAAGAGAAAAATTTGCAGGAAGTGAGCAACATTTCAAATCACCTTAAAATCAAAAGAATTACTCAAAATGAAATGAAGAAAATCATATTTGAGATCACCACACATTTTGTAAAAAGCCAACTCATAAATATGCAGTTTTTAACTTGAAAATTGGTCCAGAGTACATTTTTAGAATTAAATTGCAACAGTCCTTGTGTCAGATCAATAAAATATTTTAACTGCCAGAACTACCTATAAATGTGTTCATAAATCCAACTACAGTAAAGGAGTTTACTGGAAGACCGTGTAAAAACGAATATTTTATATTCCTATCTGTATTTTTTGAAAGGGCTGGCTTTTTCTAATGTTACCCAAATGTATGAATGTTTCTCTCAATGGGATGTTTTTTCTTTTCTTTTTTTTTTTTTTTTTTTTTTTTTTTTTGAGAGGTTTTTGCTATGGGGCACGTGCGCTCACTAGAGAGACAGAAAGTGAGAAATCATCCCCGGGGAGACGGAGATAGCCACACTACAATCCCTTCTCCTCCATCCTCCTCTTGGGATCTTGGGCACACATGCACACATGCCTGGCATGAGTTTTAAGCCACTGGGTCTGGGACTCGAACCGTGGTCGACTACATGAAAGTCCAGCAACATAGCCATTACACTAACTACTGATCCTTCAATGGGATGTTTTCACTATCATGTTTTCTACCATGACATTGAGGATCATTTTCCTGTTAATGGTTTGTCTTAACTTTTTCTTTTCTTTTTTTTGGAGAGGTTTTTCTATAGGGTGTGTGTGCTCGCCAGAACAACAGAGAGAGACAGAGAGACAGAAAGCGAGAAATCACCCCCCAGAGGGGATGGCCACGCTGTAATCCCTTCTCCTCCATTCTCCTCTCGGGATCTTGGGCACGCACGCACACGCACCTGACATGAGTTTAAGCCACGGGGTCCAGGACGCGAACCGCAGTCGACTACGTGGGAGTCCAGCGACAGCCATTATGCTAACTGCTGGTCCCTTAACTTTTTTTTCTTAAGAGAGATTTTTGCTATAGGGTGCATGCACTTGCCAGAGAGACAGAGAGACAAAGAGACAGAAAGTGAGAAATCACCCTGCACAGGGCGATGGCCACACCACAGTCCCTTCTTATCCAGTCTCCTCTTGGATTTTGGGCACACACACACACACACACACGCCCAGCATGAGTTTTTTGTTGTTGTTGTTATTGTTGTTTTTTAATTTATTTCTTTATTTCACATTCACTGAACATCACTGAACATCATCACAGCATACAAATGCAATTTCCCATCCAGAATACACTTTATAATGGCTTAATTATACATGTAATCGTCAACAAATAATTTTCCATTTCTTGTTTATTCCCCCCATATCTCACCCTCTGCCATTTCCTATCTCCCTCCCACACTGTCTCTGGTATCTACAGTTACTTTCCATTACTTTTTATTTTTTCCCACATTTTATTAATTCAAAAAATATCTTAGTTAATCTCATTACTTTTAATAGCAAGTTCAGCTGATATATACATATCTGAACACATGTTTGACTTTAGACATGAAACTCTGAGTAGAATGAATATACTATAAAGTAGCACCTAGTTTACTGTGCTCATTAAATAGGTATTTTTTAGTATATTTTTTTATTTCAAGAAAGGCAGTTTTAGCTTTAATAAATCAAAATTGAAAAATGTTAAGGAAACTTTGCACAAGACTTAAATCCAGGAAACAGTTAGAATTCTGTTCAAACAGTAGGTTCATGGACCTGTCGACAGCTCAAGACAAAAATCCTTAACTCTGGTAAACAAAGCATAGAAGATAAGTAATGTTTTAGTCAAAAGTCATAAAATTCTATTTCACCAGTTCAGTCTGAATCTGAATATATAATCTATATATTAAATATATCTATCTATATAGAGAGATAATAGATATAATCCATAATCTATATATAATCAATACTTTATCTTCTGTTGTGCTCCGATCTTTCCGATTAAATTCTGGAAGATAACATTCAACTCTGGACTGGTCCCTACCATTAAGCTGGCCATTTTCTTAGTTGTTTTTGAACTCTTCTTTCTGGGTGTCTCTGACATGAGTTTTAAGCCACTGGGTCTGGGACTTGAACTGCAGTCAGCTATGTGGGAGTCTAGCGATGTAACCATTACACCATCTGCTGGTGCCTTATCTTAGCTTTTTAACCATCACAAAAAAACAATCTGTAAGAGCCATGTTGATCATCTGAGAGTCCTAGAAATAATAATATCAATATCAATTTAAAGAAGTTTTAAGGGAAGTTTTAAATGTGTTGTAGTTTGGGGGAAATACCTCTTATTTGTGTTGCACTATGGGTCATTCCATTTTCTGGATGGAATAACTTTTCAATTAGGCCCTGTGATTCGGTCTGCACTGCACTGTGATCCGCGGGATACAGCTCCATGGGATTACTTAGCAAAATTTTTTCTCACTCTCTATCTTTCTTCTCAGTTTCTTGCTGTCATCCAGTTAATTAATAAAAACCAACCACATGAAACTAGGCCCCATCCTCTCCTTTTGCTCTAGGCCCACCTCCCAGTGGTAGGAACAAGTCTGGAGTGGGCGGCAGGGAGTGGCTAATGCCACCAGGAGAAAATGAAAACCAGCTCAGAGAGGGGAAAGCCTCAAAAGAAAGAGAAATCAATTAAAAGCCTTCCTTCCCCCTCAGCCAGGGTTCAGTTCCTTTCCCCAACTCCCCAGGGCGCAGAGGGGCGTGCAGCACCTGCTGTCTGCCTCCTCCCTGGGTCTGGTGGAAGTGGTACAGCAGGGCTGCCCAGGGGCTGGGTGGGGCCAGGACCACTGAAGAACTGTACCATGGGGACCAGGGGAAGCAGAAATGTGGAGACCGGACTGTCGTCCAGGAGTGCGTTCGACCCTGGGCATCTGGGCAAGGGCAGCAATGAGACCTTGGAGTTAGAAGAGTCCAGACCCCCAGGAGTCTCCCGCAAGGGGGAGGATGCAGATGCTTAGGGAGGTTCCCAGGGTGTGCCTGGGAGGAGTGTACCAGGTATCAGCTTCCGGCCTGAGGGTGAGGAGTTTCCTCATAAACGGATGAGTCCACTGAATCCATGGACTTGGGGTGGGGGAACTGTTCCACAGAACGCATGAGTCCACTGGCCAATGTGGAGTGATTGTTCCGCCTGTTCAAATATAACATTTGCAGTGCTCTTTCTGTGTTTCTCAGTTCAAATCCTGTGCTGAAGAACATGTGGCCTGAGGGTAAACTGAGTATCACGGAGGTGACTAAGCGACCTCTAACTGCTGCCACCCTGTTTAAGAACTCTATGATTGCTCTAGTAGACAATCTGGCATCAAAGGTAATTACTTTATTTTCTAAGTACTCATTTTAACTCATAAATTGCTTGTTGATATCTTTTATAGAGAATGTACATAATTTGCTTTTTAGGCAATTATAGTTAAGGAAATTTAAGAATATATTTAAAGTGAATGTCATAATAGAAATTTTTTCCTGGACTCACCCTGTAGCCTAGTGGTTAAGGGAGTGGTTGAAATCCTGGCTCCAGCAGCTCAAAAAGCATGCTGAACACTCATGTGTGCCCCACATCCCCTGGAGGGAGAGGTGGGGGAGGGAATGTAGTATGACCATGCCCCATTTGGGGGGAGGGTGCTTTTTCTCTCTCTTTCTCTGGTGAGTGCATTGGCCTGCTAAAAACCTTTTAAAAACTTATTCTGCCTTTTTTTTTTTTAAATTTTGCTTTAGTTAAACAATTGTTTGTGGCCTAGATAAATGCCTTTGCTAAATTTGGACTTTCATTCTACTGTCATTATCAGGGCTGGGGGGCGGGGGGCGGGGCGGATTCTAGCGAGATCTTAGAAATACATAAGGTATTTCATGTCTCACAAAATTAACTTTAGCCTTGTGTAGAAGACAGAGCCTGCCCCCCCCACCCTCCCAAATTTATGAATGAAATTTTGAATTAAATTGTAATAATACATTATCCATATATTGTGTTTGAATACAAAACGATGAGAGAGAATTTTAAAAAGAAGTTTAATATGTAAATATTGTCCTTAGATTATTTGACATAGTTGAAACATAAAGATGTATTATTAACGGTTATCTCTGTGGTTTCTTTGAGGTCTAATATAATTTGATAACTTTAGCCTGTTTTTTTCCCTTCAAGAACAGATTTCTGCTCTTAACTGCCACTGTTGACAAGTTTGATAAATCAGGCAGCATTCTGGGCCTGGTTATTTTTAGTTCCTTCATTTTTATCTCTCTTCTAGTGATTTTCCTGTGTATGTTCTTCTTTATTATCTTTTTTTTTAAATCAACTTCCTCTCTAAGAATTTAAATCTATGCTGTTTCGAGTTACTTTGCCGTGGATAAATAAGGCAAATGCCACAGAACACATCTGTTCAGTAGCTTGCTTTCTTTTCATCAGAATTCTTTGTCTTCAAGTGACAACAAATAAGCACAAGTTGTCGGTCTGTATACCCAGTCCTCCAAAAGGGCAGAGGTAAGGACATGGACACCGAAGGCTAGGATACCATTAGGAGTGTTTACTCTTTTACCTCAGCTTCTCTCTACGTGTCAGCCTCAATTTTCATCTACCAAGAGTAGGAGTTAACCTGGAAGGAAAGCATGTAACACAAGAAACAGAGTTGAACCCTGAATTTCTCATTTTTTATTAAGTAAGTATATTTATTTAACTAGAAATAGAATTATTATTTGTTTTCTAAAATTGGTAGTTCAGTATGTGTTTTTTTACAAAATAAAAATTCTAGAGCCTTCTATAATTTCTATATTAAAAATCACTTTCAGCCTCTAGTAAAAGAGACCTGCAGATTAGTGGCTTAGAAAGAAAAGACATGGGACTAGCAGTTGGCGTAATGGCTGTGTCGCTGAACTCCCATGTAGTTGACCATGGTTTGAGTCTCGGACCCGGTGGCTTAAACTCACGCCAGGCGCGTGTGTGTGCTTCCCCAAAATCCCAAGAGGAGAATGGAGGAGAAGGGATTGCGGTGTGGCCATACCTCCTGGGGGGTGATTTCTCGCTTTCTGTCTCTCTTCTCTGTCTCTCTGGCGAGCGCATGCACCCTATAGCAAAAACCTCTCCTAAAAAAAAAAGAGAAAAGACATGCATGTCTCTCTCCTGGAAATGAAGAACAGAAAGCAGCATCCCGGGACATAGCAGCTCCCAGGTTATTAGGAATGCAGATTCTTCTGTCTTTCTACCCGCCCAGTGCTTGGCTTCTATCCCCTCAGTCCAAGATGGCAACTGAACTTCCTTTTAAGAGGCTTCCTGGAAGTCTCACACAACACCTTGGTTACATCCCGTTTGTTATATGTAGTTGCCAGGGAAGCTGGAAAGTACATTTTTATTCTGATCAACAGTACACTCAGCTAGAAATAAGAATTTGGTTTCAAAGTAAGAAAAGGTACTGGATATAAGGTAGGCAGCTATCCTAGGAGTCTCTCGTTTACAGCTTCCTAACCTGTGTGTGTGTGAAGATGAAGAAGGGAAGGAGCACGCCAAGCAAAATAACAGACAACCAATAGAAGACTAGAA
>NW_006159909.1:1593429-1612239 GCF_000334495.1 Tupaia belangeri chinensis | reverse complement strand
GAAAGAGAGATCAGGGACAACGAAACAAAGAAAAATATTACATTTAGAAAATGCAAAGCAATACACTCAAAATAAATCTAAATAATTAATATTCACCATAGCATATAGAAACTAAACAGACTAAATAGGTGGAAAATTCAGCCATATGCTGCTTACAGGAGACAAACCTAAACAACACTAAGAGGAAACTAAAAGATGAAGAAGTAGATAGAGGTCTAACAAGCCACCTTCCCTCCACCCCCCAAAAATGGTTTAAAAGTAGCATTAACATGAAAAAGCAGAATGTAAGAAAAAAGGTATTAGTATTGATTTTAAACACTAGTAATAATGTAACAAAAATGGTCAAGATAATAAACCTATTTTGAGCTAAGTATCTAACAGTGTAGCCATGATTGTTATGTATTAGATCATTGGAAAAGTCATGACTCATTTTTTGTTTTGTCTTTAGAAAATGTAAAGGAAAATTCAACAAGTCTATAGCCATAGTGGGAGACTTAAAACCAACTCTACCACAAACTGATAGATCAAACAGACAAAAACAATAGTAAGAATGCAGAAGCTTTGAAAATCAAATTTAAACTTTATCTGGTCGTTCAAAAGAATACTGTGCCAGAGAATAGAAAACTTATATTTCTTTCAAGTATATATGGAACATTTGCAAAAATTGACCACATGTTAAGTCACAAAGGAAGTTTCAACCATTTTGAGAGAATATATGCACAGACACATTGTCCATTCTCAAAGCAAGTCTAATAAAAATCACCATTAAAAAGTTTTTTTAATGTGCTCAAGAACTTTTAAAAACGTTTTCCTAAATAACTCACATGTTGAAGAGAAAAGCACAATGGAAATTATAAAATATTTTGAGGCACATGACAAAGAATTTGTCAAAATTTGTAGGATACTACTTAAGTGATCCATTTATAATGCCTTTTTAAAGTAACAAGGAAGACTAAAACTAAATGAGTTAAGTTGAACTCAAAAGGCCAGACAAAGAATTCCTAAGAAAATAATTTGAATGGCAAAAATTAAAAATAATAGAAAATTGGGACCAACAGTTGACATAATGGCTATGTCGCTGGACTCCCATGTAGTCGACTGTGATTCGAGTCCCAGACCCAGTGGCTTAAACTCACGTCGGACGTGTGTGTGTATGGGCTCAAGATCCCGAGAGGGCACATGGAAAGGTTGCCATTTTGCATCTGGAGACCTCTCTGAGTGTTCCAGGCACACTCGTGCCCATCATCCTGGGCTGTCTAAAGGTGGGAGTGGATTGCAGTATCAGGACTCTATTGAAGTCCCCCCTCCTCTCTCATTCATAGAATAAACATTTTTTTGTGATTTTGGAGAGGTTTTGGCTACAAGGCGCGTGTGCTCACCAGAGAGACAGAGAGAGACAGCAAATCAGAAAGTGAGAAATCACCCCCCCAGGGGGGATGGCCACGCCGCAGTCCCCTCTCCTCCATTCTCCTCTCGGGATCTTGGGCACGCATGCACACACACCCCAGCGTGAGTTTAAGCCACCGGGTCTGGGATTTGATTCGCAGTTGACTACATGGGAGTTCAGCAACATAGCCATTACACTAACTGCTGGTCCCCATAGAATAAAGTAAAACATTAAGAATCCTTCTGAAAAACAAAAGTATAAAACAGTAACAAAATTGACAATATTAGACCTCACTACCAGAAATTTTAAAGGATATAATCAGGCAGTAGAAGGATATGCTAAAAGAATGTCCGAAACGCAAGAAGAAAAGAGCAAAGAAATTGTTAAATATTTGTATACATATATAAATAAACTCATTCTGTAAAATAATATTTTGTGGGATTGAAAATAGAGACTAGAATTAAATAGCATGACAACAATAGCATATAAATTGGAAGGGCAGATAATTGTAATTCAAGTGTTTATGATCCTTAGTTGTTCAGGAAAAGAATTAAAATACTGTTAAACTTTCAGCTCTGATTAAGTTAAAAATATATGTTAAAAATTTCTAGTGTTGGGCCACCAAGTGGTGAGATGGTTAAGATGCTGTGGACTCCCGCCTGGTCGACTGCGTGATTAAGTTCCACACCTGGCAGCTTGCTTTCTCACTTTTTTCTCTATATCTGTTTCTCTTTCTCTCTTTCTCTATCTATTTCTCTCTGATGAGTATTCATGTCATATAGTAAAATTAATAGTAACAATAATAAATGAAATTAAATAATTCTTTAAAAATTATTTTCTAGTGTAATCATTAAGAGAGTAGAAACAGAGGTTATAACTTCCAAATTAGTAAAGAGAAAAAATAATTCTAAAAAACATAGGAAAGAGAAAAGAACAAAGGAAACTAGGACAAATGAAGATGGTAGAAATAAATCCAAATATATTAATAACTACATTGCCTGTAAGTGGGTAAAAACTGTCAAGTCAAATTAAAGAAAAAGATTGCACATGTATATTTTTTAGTGACATCCAAACCTAAGGAAATAAAAAAGTTGAAAGTTCCAAGGTTATGTTAGACAGTTTCTGACAATCTGGGATCATCTTTATCTAACTTTAGGATTTGTAGTAGCTTAGTAATGGGCTGCCATCCCACAAAGGGCAGGTTGTTTCCCATTCACCTCTAACTCCCAGGTGCTCTGCAGGATTCCAGACTAAAGCATAGGCCTCCAGCTTTCGTCCCCTCAACCCCCTCACCCCCAAGATCAGAAGCCTGCTCAGCCTTTTCCAAATCAGTAGTAGCTTCTAAAACAAAAGCAGACCTGCAAGCTGGGCCCATGCCTCTGGATTTTGATCTTCTTTTGACCTTGGCCAGGTATTTGCTCACCATCTTCCACTCTGGATCATAAAGACCGTTTCCTCATATTTTGTCTGGTGCCTTTCCTTTAGTGACTTCATCAGAAAGGCTAATAATGTATCACAGAGTCTTCCATTGCCAGAAATGGAAGTCCCTGTCTCTTTACTCTCCCAGAAGCCATTTGGTATCTTAGGTTCATGTCTTGTCTCCTTTACTTGGATTATGTCCTTTTTAAAAAAATTGCCATAGGGTATGTGCATTCACCAGAAAGATGCAGAGAGAGAGAGAAAGAGAGGAAAAGAGAGAAAGAAAGAGAGAAAAAGAGAAAAGAAAAGCACCCCTTAATGAGGCATAGTCGTACCACATCCCTTCTCCTTCATTTCGTATCCTGTTGGGGTTTTGGGCGCACATGCATACATGCCTGGTATGTCTTCAAGCTGCCAGGGCCAAGATTCAAACCACAGTCTGTCGCGTAGGATCCCACTCCCTCTACGGACTACAGGGCTGACCTGACTATGTCTTTTGAATATAGAGAATGGGTTCTATTAATTTGATAAACCTCTCGATACTTAATAAAATCTAAACAGATGGTCAGTAAATTATTCAATGAACTTGAATTTGCCTTAACTCTATTTATAGACAATGTTCAAAGCGAGTTAAATATTTGTACATTGAAATGCAGTGTATTCTAGCTAGTATGTATACTGGTTGATGTAATTTGCCAAAGAATGTTTTCCACCTAAAATATAGGGAGAAACAGGTTAAAAAAGTTCAAGAGAAATAAGATCACTATTAACTTTGATCATTTAACCTTTGTACGACACTCTGAATTTGTCACATTTAGGATTCCTCAGGCTGAGTCAGTCTGGATATTTATAAATGAGAGAGGAGGCGGCACTTATAAATTGAGACAGAATGCAGATTAAATATGGAAGAAGTGTTTCCACTGGATTCCTTATGTGAAGACTTGTGTATTACTAAACAGGATGAAAGGGCTTCCCCCCCCAGCTCCTCAGCTGGTCATTAGTGTCTCAGCCAGTATTCCCACTTCCTGTGCGTAGTCACTCAGTACTGGTAAAATTCCACCCCGCTGGGCTCATGAAGTGAAGTTACTGAATACTGCTCAAACGATACCTTCCACTAGGATTGCCTTGCCCACGTGTGATTTTATAAATTATTCAGCTCAAAGTATGTTCTAATTCACCCTATAATCTTCTTTTTGACTCAAGGGTCTCTAAGAAATATATTTCTTCATTTTCAGACATTTAGAGGATTTTCTAATTATATTTTTTGCTCTTGATTAGTAACTTAATCTTATTTTGTCAGAGGATATTCTCTGTGTGATTTCAACTCTTTGGGTTTTTTTAAATTTGCTTTATATATAAGAGAGTCTTCAAAAATGTATGGAGATGCATATTATTAAAGAACTATGCATGAATTTCAAAATTTGTTTTCATCAAAATAAACATATACTTTAATTTTGTTTTTCATGAACTTTTTTACTTTTCCCAGTATGTGTTTATGTGTTTTGTTTTTGTTTGAAAATCATTTTCACTTCATAGTCTTTTTTTTTTTTTAAGAGAGATTTTTGCTATAGGATATATGTGCTCATCAGAGAGACAGAGACAGAGAGAGAGCAAGAAATCACCCACCAGGGGGGATGGCCACACCACAGTCCCTTCTCCTCCATTCTCCTCTCGGGATTTTGGGCACACACGTACCCAGTGTGAGTTTTAAGCTGCCAAGTCTGGGACCCAAACCGCAGTCAACTATGTGGGAGTCTAGCAATGTAACCATTACGCCATCTGCTGGTCCCTTACATTTTATTTTCTATACCAGCTTGTTAGGTCAAGGTTGCAAATCATGTTCCTCTTTTGTTTCCCTACTAACTTCTTTGTTTTGTTAGTGTTGAAAAGATGTGTTAAAAATCTACTTTCATTCTGAATTTGTGTACTTACTCTACCTTCAATTCTTTCTTTAAATATTTAGAGAATTTATTAGGTTCATTCAAGTTAGAACTGTTATTAGGTTCATTCACATTAGAATCTTCCTGATGTTTGAGTCATTTATCACTACGAAATGTCTCTCTTTATTTCTGTATTGGTTTTCACTGTAAAGTCTACTTTGCGCTAATAATATAGCTCTATCAGCTTTTCTTTTGGCTTGGGTTTGCCTACTGTATCGTTTTCATTCTTTTATTTTCAGTGTTTCTACATTCATATGTTTCAAGTATACCCCTTTTAAGTAGCATATAATTAATTTTGATATTTTAATCAATTCTGACATTTTCTGTCCTTTGGCTAACTCATTTAGCCTGTTTACTTTTATTGTTTTTTTAATTTGTCAGAGATTGCATGTGCTTTCTGGAGACAGAGAGGAAAGTGAGAGAGCACTCCCATGGCACATGGTCATATGCAATCACTTTTCCTCCATGTTGTTCCCCTGCTGTTGGAATCCCGTACTTGCCCAACATGCCTTTCAAGCTGGGTCTGGGGCTAGAACCACACAATCGGCCATGTGGGCTGTACTTGGCTTAACCACTGGGCCACAGGGTTGGCCCCAAGTCCATTTACTTTTATGTATTGGGTCACTGGAAAAGTCATGATGTATTTTCTGTTTTTCTATGCAAAAATGCATCATGACTTTTCTGCCATAGGGCAGGCGCCACCACGCCCGTATTATGACTTTTCTGACAACCTAATAGTTACTGTACGTTGTATTTAAAGTAACCATCTCCTTAGTGTTTTCTGTTTGACTCCTGTGTATTGCTTTTTCTTTCCTTTCTAACTTTCTTTTAGGTTAATTATTGTGCGCAAAAGGCAAACAAAACTCTATCCCTATGTTTGACAACTTAACCTCAGTTAAGGTTCTAGCTCTGTTTCCCTGATAACCTAGTAAGCGGTATATCAACTATATCATTAAGCAACATTTTGCTTATGGTAAAAATTACCCTTTTTTGGTAAATTGCATCTATCCTGGGAGGACAATAGATGTCTCGTAAGGATGGCAGACTTTCAACTTGCCTGAGCTCAGTGACTCTTGTATTATGAGCATCTGTTGGGGCCCTGCGAGGTATGTCTGCAAAGTCCTAGGAGAGTATGGCCCCTATGAGGCATGAGGCTTTTAAGCCAAAGACCCCTCTTAAACCTTTCCAGTGGGGATCTCATCTCTTTTCCCCTGAGCTGTCACCTGACTACTGTGTGAACTGCTTCAGGACCTTGACCCTGCCTACTGACATGCTGTGTCCTTGTCCTTTTGCAGAACTTGGTGCCAAACATGGCCTATGAGTCTTTTGAGTCAGAAGGTTTAGTTGAACCTAGGACACCCCTCTTCCCTACCAGTCTTCAGCTATTTTTTATTGCAATGTCTGATTTGCATGTAATAGTTGTTAACAGGGTATAGTGTGTATCTTTTTATATTCTTATATATTATTTGGATAGTTACTTGATCTATTGCAGTATCATCTTGAATATAAAAATCTATTATTTGTTACTTTTACCTCCTCCTGGACAATGCAAAACCAATAAAATATTTTAATTGCATGTGTCCTCTTTCCAATTTATATGCTATTTTTGTCGGAATCTTTTTTTTTTTAAGTTGCCAGAGGATGCATGTGCTCACAGAGTGGGCTGGGGTAGGACTGGGGAGGGAGAAAGCATCCCCTAAGGTGCACGGTCACACCACAATCCCTTCTTTTCCATTTTTCCTTTTGGAATTTTGGGCATGCATGTGCACACACCCAGCATATTTGTCTCGTAGCCAGGTCCAGGACTTGAACAACACAGTCAGCCAAGTGGGATCCAGCCACCATAACCACCAGGCCGTGGGCCAGCCCAGCATTTTAATGTTTTATATATAATCTTAAAGTCAGTAAGACATTATTATTACATGTAGTTGATACTTATTTCGATTTATTTCCTCACATATTATTTCATTTTTTCCCTCTTCCTGTATTATTGGCCTTCCATCTGGAACCATTTTTTTCTGCATGAAGTTCACTGTTATATTTGAAATGCAGTAATGATAGATTCTCCCTTTCTGGTTTTTTTTTTTTTTTGGAACTACGTTTATGCTGTTTTAATTCTTGAAGAATATTTTTGCAGGGCGTAAAATTCTAGATCGACTCTTTCAGCCCTAAAAAGATAATGGTCTTTTGTCTTTTGAATTCCATAGCTTCTTTTGAGAAGTCAGCTGTCAGTCTAGTTGTTGCTCTTGGAAGTGATCTGAATATTTTCTCTTGGCTGATTTTCTTTGGTTGTCAGAAGTCTTACTATAATATTCCTAGGTGCGTATTTTTCTTTTTTAATCTGCTTTGAGTTTGTAGCACTTCTTCAAATGGTAGCTTGAGGAGGACCAGCAGTTGGCATAGTGGCTATGTCTCTGGACTCCCATGTAGTCGACTACGGTTCGAGTCCTGGACCCAGTGGCTTAAACTCATGCCGGGCTCATGTGCGTGTGTGCCCAAAATCCCAAGAGGAGAATGAAGGAGAAGGGATTGAGGCGTGGCCATCCCCCCCCAAGGGGGGGTGATTTCTCGCTTTCTGTCGCTCTGTCTCTTTCTGTCTTTCTGACGAGCACACGTGCCCTATAGCAAAAACCTCTCCAAATGGTAGCTTGATATTTTTTCTCCCACAGTTTTAGGAAGGTCTTGGTTATTATCTCTTCAAATATTTCTACTAGCCCCTCTTTCTCCTCTTCGGAACTCTAGTTAATTAGACCATCTCACCATTTCTTTTATATCTCTTAACTTCCCTTCTTTTTTTTTCCATTTGTTTGTCTCTCCATGTTTCATTTCAGGGAATTTTTTCTTACTTTTAGTTCACCCTTTTATCTCCAGCTATTTCTAATCTATTATTGTACTGACCCACCGAGTTCTTAATTTTTGTTATTGTATTTGTCAGCTTTCAGTTTTCCATTTGATTTGATTCTTTAAAAAAAATTATTTAAGTTATTTTAACTTGACTAGAAAGGGACAGAGTGAGCGAGGGGGGGGGGGAGAGAGAGAGAGAGAAGGAAAGTGAGAAGGCAAGCTACCAGATCCGGACTCAAACTGTGGTTGGCCATGTGGGAGTCCAGTGCCCTTAACCACCACACCATTTGCCATCCCTGTGATTTACTTCTTTTTTATATAGTTTCTGGTTCTATACAAAATTATCAATATTGTCTTTTGTTATCTTGAACATGGTAAGTATAGTTATTTTAATATCTATCCAATAACTCTGATATCTATAATCTGCAAGTCTATTGATTTTCTGTGTTTTACTGTTTCTAATTCATGTTATCTTGGCTACTTATATGCCTGGTTCTTTTGAATTTTGTTCCAAATATTTGCAAGGCTGTTGATAGAAATAATTGGAGGAGGCTCTAGTTTATGTCATTTTTCTCTAGGGAAGATTTACTTTTGCTTCTTTTAAGAACCTAGGGGCACGAGTATTCCAGATTGGCTATTTCAATTTCAAGGATCTGAGATAATTCAAAACTGAGCTATGCTCCCTCCAAGGGATCACCTACTTCTAATTCATCCTTATTTTTAGTGGCAGGATCCCTACTGAAAGTGAAATGGGTTTGCCCATGACCACCACCTCCTCCTCCTCCTCCTCCTCCTCCTCCTCCTCCTTCTCCTCCTCTTCCTCCTCCTCTTCCTCCTCTTTTTTCTTCTTCTTCGGCCCTACTCTAATCTCTGTCCTACCATCCCCATGAAGCTGCAAAACCCCTACTCAGAATCCATCTACTCCTCTGAATTGGCAAATTCTCCAGGAAAAAGACCATGTCAAACCTGGATTCTCCTCCATGGCATTTTTTTTTTCTCCCAGATTATGGCCCAATAATTCTACACTGTCTTGTGAGCTCTCCAGTATCTTTAGGCAGATGTTTTGTATACTTATTCTAGTAATCTCTGGAATGGATACTGATTTAAATTACCTAGTCTTCATTACGCAGAGTGGAAACCCTAGTATCTTTATTTCATAAGTCAGCTAATTGGTTCCAGAGGGACTGAATCATAGCTAGTTAATAGAGATAACCAAGACCCAAGTATCCTGATTCTGTGTAATGCTTATTCTACTGGTTACACCAGTACTAAAGCATGAAGATAGATCTAGTAACATTTCAGTATTTGCTGTGCTCAGCACCACTGTTTTTAAGTCACTGAGCAGCAAAGAATCTCTATTCCCAGAAACTTGTGGAAAACACTAAAGTAAACAGTGCCCCTCCCTCACTTTCCCATCCAATTAAATTTGTTTTCAATTTAAGCCCCTTTTTAAAAAGTGAGCTACAGGGACCAGCAGTTGGTGTAATAACTATGTCAGTGGACTCCCATGTAGTCTAACGTGGTTTGATTCCCAGACCCAGTGGCTTACTCACGCTGGGCGTGTGTGTGTTCATGCCCAAGAGCCCGAGAGGAGAATGGAGGAAAAGGGATTGCGGTGTGGCCATCCCCCCTGGGGGGATGATTTCTCACTTTCTGTCTCTCTGTCTCTCTCTGTCTTTCTGGCGAGTGCATGCGCCCTATAGCAAAAACCTCTCCCCCCCCCCCAAAGAAAAGTGAGCTACAACTGCCCTCGTCCCCATATAAATTCTCTATTTGAAAACTGCTATGGATTTAGTGAACACTTGATTACTGTCACTATTTTTTAAAGTAGGATTCTGCTGTGTTTTATGACAATATTGGTCCTCTGTTTAAATACAAAAAAACGTAATAACTAATTCAAGGATTGGTGTTCCAAAGTAGGGAAGAAATATTGGTTAACTGTTGGTGTGTAACAACTCATTCTAAAAGGTAGTGCATAAAATAATAGCAGTTTATTATTTCTCATGATTTAGCAGGTTGAATGAATAGTTCTGCTGGGCTCACCAGGGCTCACTGAGCAGCCGTGGTCAGCTGAGGCTGACCGATCTAAGATGGTGTCTCTCAAAAAGCAGGACTGGATAGTGGGGTGCCTATGCCACCATCATGTAGTCCTTAATGCTGGGCTTCTTCACACACTGGAGGGAGTGTTTCAAGAGGGCACAACCTCTCAAGAGCCAGAATTTGAAAGTAACCCAGGGTCACTTCTACCATATTCTGTTGGTTAAATAGGAACCAAGCCAGCCCAGATTGAAGGAGTAAGATAGAGACGCCACCTCTTAATGGGAGGTGCTGCAAAATATTGGGGTCATGTTTTTCATTCTCTCGCAGATGACAAAATTTAAAAATGCAGGGGATGGGCATAATAATGGTCCCTAAATTGCAGTACCAACTCCCTGAGACAATTTAAGTGTCATTTCTGACCCTAACTACCCAGAGTAAGCATCTGACCTGACAAGTTAAAGGTCAAGGTCCCCAGTGAGACTGCCCTTGATTTTAGATACCAGCTACAAGTGGGGTCCCCAGGACACTTGTACTTCTGTCTGACTTGGGTACAAATTTGGGGGGTCTCTGTGACCCCATCCTTCACATTCAGTGGTTTGCTAGAATGATTCACAAAACTCAGGAAGATGCTATACTTCAGTTATGATTTTATTATAAAAGATACATATGAACAGTAGATGAGGAACATACAGTGGCAAAGGCAAGGTCCAAGTATGGGGGGCATCTGTCTCCATGGAGCTGTGAAGTCAGGTGTGCCGTCTCCTCCTCCCTGCACGTCGATATGTTCATCAGCAAGGACGCTGCTCCCAGCCTCAATGTCCTCAGGTTTTTTTCGTTTTTGTTCCCCCAAGTCAGGGTGTCGTCACATAGGTACAGTTGATTAAGTCACTGGCCACATGACTGAACTCAGTCTCTAGTCTCCTTAATCTCTGCAGAAATTTCTAAGGTTTTTGAATCTCTATGCCATAAAACAAACAAACAAATCATTATATGTATGTAAATACATCTTTATTTACATACATGCATATATAATTATATTTTAACATACTATATATGTGTGTGTGTATATATATATATATATACACACACACATATACACACAAATACACAATTATACACACACATTTTAAATTATTATACCGTGGTCACCCAGGACATCCATGTCCTAATTCCCAAAGCTTGTGAACATGTTATGTTACATGGCAAGGCAGAACTAAGGCTGCAGGACTGAGGTTGCAGGTGGAGTTACGGCAGCTCATTGGCAGGCCTTAAAATGAGGGATACCCAGGTGGGCCCAAGGTAAACACAAGAGCCCTGTGGGGAAGAAGGAGGAGAAAGAATGAGAACCAGGGAGAGAACGTCATGAGAGACCCACTGGCCATTGCTGGCTTCAAAGATGGAAGGGAGGCCACAAACTGAGGGATGTAGGTAGCTTCTAGAAGCAGGAAACAATCAGAAAACAGGTGTTCTCCTAGGTTCTCCAGAAAGCAACAACCCTGCTTGACTTTAGCCCATTGAGACCTGTTTCAGACTTCTGACCTCCAGAACTGCAAGACAATAAAATTATGTTTTGTTTTTCTTTTTTAGTTTTTTTTTTTTCTTTTTTTGCCTTAGGGCACATGTGCTCACCAAAGAGACAGAAAGCAAGAAATCACCCTCCAAGGGGGATGGGTACACCTCAGTCATTTCTCCTCTTGGATTTTGGGTACACATGCACGCTTTGCGTGAGTACTAAGCCATGAGGTCCGGGACTCGAACCACAGTCTACTATGTGGGAGTCCAGCAGCATAACCGTTACACCACCTGCTGGTCCCAAAATTATGTTGTTTGAAGCCGCTACATTTATGATTCTATGGTACCACAGGTGTGACAGTCTGCTGAAGCAGCATTAGGTAACTACTTTCTCTAAGCAGAGCTTCTTCCGAGCAGCAGCCCTGCTAAGAGAAACGAAGGAAACAACTTTACTTTTCATCCAGCAGGACAGCATGATAAATATACAATTGGAGCCTCCGTTTTAGATGTTGAAAACTGTTCCCCTGTTCAAAATGCAAGCAAATTCACATTCTTCAAATCTCTCCTTAAATTATTTAC
This sequence comes from Tupaia belangeri chinensis, assembly GCF_000334495.1. Taxonomy (NCBI): domain Eukaryota; kingdom Metazoa; phylum Chordata; class Mammalia; order Scandentia; family Tupaiidae; genus Tupaia; species Tupaia belangeri. Next base: position 1,600,518 of record NW_006159909.1, on the reverse strand, counting down.
TACCCCTTTCCATCTCTCGCTCACAGTAGAGCTCAAAGCTGCCTAATTTAACTAGAGAGGACTCTATATCTTAATTAAAGTGCATCTGTGTGTCTGAGAGATAACAGATTCAAAGAGAATGAAACTCTTTACACTTATAAGTAGGATACATTTGACCTCAGTGATTCATCCAATGATAATTTATTCATTATAGTATCTTCAGTATACCAGGATGTGTGCCAACCAGGTTTTTATTTAAAAGGAGTTATAATCTCATGCATGGTACAACACTTAATTGGCTCTGAGGGAAGGATTTCTAGCTGGGCTCTTTCCTAGAATCACTGATGCCTACAGGTAATTCTGTAACTTCTCTACTTACCCAAAAAGTTTCATCTCTCAAAAGCACAAACAAATGCAATAATATTAACACTTACTCAGTGACAGAACTGTCCTTGTTATTTGACATTCTTCATTATACTTGATCTTTACCATAGTTACTGCCTTTTTCTTCTTTAAAATTATTTTATTTAACTTTATTTGTTGTTGTTATTATTTTTAATTTGACCAGAGAGAGAGAAAGAATGAGAGAGAGAAAGAAAGTTAGAAAGCAAGCCACCAGGTCCAAGACTTGAACCATGATCAGCAATGTGGGAGTCCAACACCCTTAACCACCATGCCACTTGCCAGCCCCAGTTGTTGCCTTTTTCTATGGCATTACTTCTTTAATTAGTTTAGCATTGTTTCCATAAATACGTAAAAGATTGGTGTTTACATGGCTCACTTATTTACTCCCTAGTATTATCTTCTTTCTACTATTCTTAGGAATCCTAAAACATAGTAAAATAAGTTTAATTCAATGCATAAAAACTTTAACCTTGAAATGATAGGGAAAGGAAGAATAGTACCTTTTTTTTTTTTTAAAAAACAAGTACATGCCTGAGAAATTAGAGGCATCGATCTTCATGTGACATAATTAACACTGTTTATACATTAGTGTTCCTAGTCTGGGAAACTTACATTTGCTGATTTCTTTCTTCAGGAACCATATTATGTACGTTGCATCAAACCCAATGACAAGAAATCCCCGCAGATATTTGATGATGAACGCTGTCGGCATCAAGTGGAGTATCTTGGATTACTTGAAAATGTGAGAGTACGTCGGGCAGGATTTGCCTTCCGTCAGACTTATGAGAAGTTTCTTCACAGGTGGGAATAGACTAAGCAGAGAAGCCCAAGACTGACTGAGCCCCCCCCATCTAGGACAGTGCACCAGCACATACTAGGCAGTCTGTAAATGGTTGTTGAATGAACAAAGAGGAAATTGCAGATAGGAGAGATTTTCCCCAAATCAGCAGGAGTCCCTGAGTTCATGTTCTTAACGAACGGTTGACAAAGTTCACTCTTTTCTGGGTAAATATGAGCATCATAGTATAGTAAAAAGAGCATGAATTTGGAAACACATCTGGGTTGGAATCTCAACTCTGCCACTTACTTGTTACATATTTTTGATCCAGAAATTTAACTTCTCTGACTCTGTTTCTGTATCTGAAAAATTAGGATAATGATACCTCATAGGATAGTGTTGTGAGGATTAAACAGCCTAAGTCATAGTATGGGCGCCTAGCAGATAAGAGATGTTCAATTAATGCTATTTATGCTTATCAATATCAGTAATGATTGTAATAATAAAGAACTAAAGAGTTAAGCATAGAAGCCCTAAAATTTATATACCCAGTTTGAATCCTAGCTTTTTGGTTTTCAGTTTTGTAACCTTGGGCAAAACACATAACCTTTCCACATCTTAGTTTTCTCGTGTGTAAAATGGGATATTGGTGACTACCTTAGGGCCCACTAGGTGGTACAGCGGTAACTGCTGCGTAAGCAATGCTGGGTCTGTATGGAGGGTCTCAGGGTCAGTTCCAGAGTCAACCTGAACACTCTGGGGCGTGTGTCCGTGATCCTGGCTGGCTCCATGTGCTTTGGGGCATTGCGACACAGGACCCTGTCCAGGGTGCTTGACGTCTGTCTGTCTGTCTCCCTCCATCTCTCTCTCAGCTCCCCCTGTCTCTGTCTCTTACTCTCATGAAAGGACAAATAAACTAAAAAAAAAAGTCACTATCTTATAGGGTAACTAAGTGATTGAAGTAATATATATAAATCGCTCAGGATAGTACATGGCATACAGTAATGACTTAATCATTTAAAAAATTGTCACCATTTGTTAATTTATTGCTAATAATCCTTGACAACTGAGAATTAGAAAAATAATGTTTTAAATTCTCTCTGTTCAGTTATTTTAAGATATTAAATGTTGGGACCAGCAGATGGCATAATGGTTATGTCGCTGGACTCCTACATGGCCAACTTCGTTCAAGTCCCAGACCCAGGGCCTTGAACCTCACGCCAGGCATGTGTGTGTGCATGCCCAAAATCCCGAGAGGAGAATGGAGAAGGGATTGGGGCATGGCTTTTCCCCCAGGGGTTAATTTGTCACTTTCTGTCTCTTTGTCTCTGTCTCTCCAGCGAGCTATAGCAAAAATACCTCTCTCCAAAAAAACTTAAATGTTCCCTTCCTTCTAGACCACAGATTCTATAAAAATATTAATAAATAAGTACATAAAATTAAACCAGAAAAAAATGTAGAAAATTTGAATACTTTAAACTGGTTGTTGAGAATAGAGTCCCTGAGGAGATAATAGAATAGGAAGGAAGCAGCCTCACAAAGGTGAGAGAAAAAGTAGGTTGGGCAGAGGAAAACACTATTGTGATGGGAAGTGTGGCATTTTATCCTATCCAAACATAGTCCACTGTGATTGGAAGACACTAAGGGACAGTGCTGTGAGATGAGATCAGAGATGGAAGGGGCAGATTGTGGTGAACTTTGTAATCAGACCAAACCATTTCAATTTTGGCTAGGTGGTGAGAGAAAGCCAGTGGTGGATTGGGGTTTTACATTCATGGAGTTTTACAATCTTATGGATGTCTTAATGGTTTGCTGTGGCTGCTGTATGAATAGAAAACAAGGAGATATTTCGAGATGCTGTAGCAGGAGTCCGTGAAAGATGGCTTGGTGATAGTTCCTTCAACAAGTAATTGTTGTTAACAGAAGAATGGTGGATGTATTTGGGATAAACTCAACAAGACTTACTTGTAGACTAAGTACAATGAGACAGGAATAGAGAAGAATGAGAGACAGGAAGATTTTGGCTTGAGCGTCTCAGAAAACATAGTGCCATTCGCCCAGGTACAATTGAGTAAAGCAAATGTGAGGACGAGTGCATAAGATACGAATAGGGATGGAGGGACCACAGATGCCATAATGGTTACGTCGCTGCACTCCCACGTAGTCGACTACAATTTGAGTCTTGGACTCTGGCTTAAAACTCACACCAGGCACAGGTACATGTGTGCCCAAGATCCCAAGGGGAGAATGGAAGAGAGGGATTGTGGTGTGGCCATTCCCCCATGGGAGGTGATTTCTTGCTTTCTGTTTCTCTGTCTCTCTGGCAAGTACATGTGCCCTATAGCAAAAATCTCTCTTTTAAAAAAAAATAGAATAGGGATTGAATCAAGATTATTCTCTTGATCATGTTAACTTTGAAAGGCCTACCTAAACATCTAGAAAGAAATATTATGTAAGTCTTGGATGCACATACCTGTGTTTCTGGAAAGAAGTTCAAGCTGCAGATAAGAGATTTTAGAATCATTAATATATATAGGTTCCATATACATTATTGGGATTGGATAAAAAAGAGGAGGCAGCCTATGATGGTATTTAGATTGTGGTCTGATATGAAGGAACCAACAAAGAGAGGAGGAGTAACCGGTGATGTAAAGAAAAACTGGAAGAGGGTTATGTCCCAGAAGCTAAGAGAAGATGATATTTTAAGAAGAGAGTGGTGGCATTTAAGCGCCGCACCACCTGGCGCCATGCCCTTCAGCACAGCACAGGGAGGAGAAAGCTGACGGCTTAGGCCCTGGCAGTGGTCATGGTGGTTCTTCCTGTAGTTGGCACCTGAGGCCAGGCTTCACGTGGAAACCACATCACCATGGTGAGTGGACAACCCGGCCGACTGCCCTTGCTGTTCCTGCCAGAAGAGGCCTGGAACCTGCCGCAGCCCAAGCTGACCCACCCACGCGGCTCGTGTACATCGGCTTTCTGGGCTACTGCTCCGACCTGATCAATGTCGCACTCCAGCAGAGGCCGGTGGTGTGGGCGGTCTGCATCACCAGCTTCTGTATGTTACTTCCTTTGTTTTTATCAGCTATTATCTTTTAAAATGTCAAGACTGTATGTATGCTGTGAGGGACCATGCTATGTTTGCATGCATGAAATCACATCTGGAAGATTTTCCTAAGAAAGATAAGAAAAGTTACCATGAAATTCTTGAAGAATTACCCCCCAATGTGTTGAAGTTTTCAAAATGCTCCAGATTCACTGAGACCTGTTATATCTAAATGTTATGAAACACATTTCCATGATGGCTGAAGTTCTGTGTTTCTATGTTCTGTATGTTAACTCCTGTGATTAAAAGAGTTATTATCATGAAAAAAAAAAAGAAGAGAGTGGTCACCATATTAAATGTTGGCATGCAATCAAGTTACACAAAAACAGAAGTTTAACTATTAGATTTGGCAACAAGGAGGTCAAAGGAGAAAGCCAGAGCCTGATTTGAGCAAGACGGGATAGTAAAGTGGGGAGAACATGAATGTAGACCACTCAAGAACTTTGCTGTATGTGAGAATGGACAAGAGTGGGAAGCAGTAGCTGGAATAGGATGCACGGTCAAGAGACACTAAAAAATGTTTATATGCAGATGGGGATGATTCAGAACAAAAGGAGAAACCCGTGACGCAGGGGAGAGAGATCACTTTAATAATCACATCCTTGAGAAGGCAGGAAGGCATGACAACCCAAACACAAGCGGAAGGTTTGTCAGCCTTATAGAGGAGTAGGGTCACTTCTCCCGATACAACACAAGGCAGAGAAGGTGAAAGCTGGAAGCTTCACTGAGGCAAAGATTAAAACGTTCTTGTCTGATTGCTACTGTTTTCACAATGAAGTATGCATGTGTCAAGGTCATGAGGTGAGTGAAGGTTAGGAGAGGCTGGAGGGGAAATGAGAAATACTCACTTTGGAGAGTAGGAAAGCACAGGTCTGTGTAATACAATTGCTGCCAGGAAGAGCTGAGTGTCAGGTGAGATTTGAGATTATAAATGTAAAGTAAGGCTGCCTAGCATGGTCGGTGTTCCTCTACCAGGAATCACCTACTTGTATTCAGAAGTAAGAGGTTGCACTCAGTGGAGACTCTTATTTGGAATGACTAAAACCTTATAACATGCACTAGTCCAGGAAGTTGGAATTTAACTTCACAGTAATCAAAAGCTTATGGCTGGGGCCAGCAGGTGCTACAGTGTTTAAGGTGCTGGACTCCCACATGGCCAACCACAATTCGAGTCCCAGACCTAGAAGCTTGAAAATCACACTGGGTGCATGTGTGTACATGCCCAAAATCCTGAGAGGAAAATGAAGGAAAAGGGATTGTGGCATGGCCATCCCCAGGGGGTAATTTCTCACTTTCCTTCTCAATCAATCAATCAATCTCTCTCTCTCTCTCTCTCTTTCTCTCTCTCTCTCTCTCCCTCCCTCCCTCTCTCCCTCTCTCCCTCTCTCCCTCTCTCCTTTTCTCCCTCTCTCCCTCTCTCCCTCTCTCTCTCTCCTCAGCAAGTACGCATGTCCTATGGCAAAAACATATGGAAAAAAAAGTTATGCTCAAAATTGACTATTTTCTTGTTGAAATCACACAGAAAAATCTATTTTTCCTCCTTATTGAGGCTCTGTATTAGAAACATTTTTTTATGAGTAGAAATATGTTCATCTCTTGATGTCTTGATTTCAAACAGTGTCAGATTATATTATTAGAAAGACTTCCAGAGGCCAGGAGGTGGCATGATGGTTAAGGTGCTGAAATTCCATATAGCTGATTGTGGGTCGAGTCCTGGACCTGGTGGCTGGCTTACGCTCAGTCATAGACCTGGAGGCTTGTTCTCTCTCTCTCTCTCTCTCTCTCTCTCTCTCTGTGTGTGTGTGTGTGTGTGTGTGTGTGTCTTTCTCTGGCAAAATTCAAGTGAAATAATAATAATAATAATAATAAATTAATTCTTTTTTAATAAAGAAGTATTTCTAATCTGTTGCTATTACTTGTAGAAATTGTTTTGGTTGTTACCTGTAGAAAATCAGCAGAAGTTAAATATTAGAATGAATGAATGGAATGGCGGGGGGGGGGGAAGAGAAACTATAAGATGGGGTTTAACTGAAAAATATATTACCAAGAGAGAAAGTGAGAGCCATAGGGGTTAGTTGAAGAGAACAGTAAGCCAGCTAGATTTGGAAGGGAAATGGAATTTTGTAAGAGTATGTCTTTACCTACTTTTAATTACTTTTTTGAACTTATTTTTTACTTACCACTCAAAAAGATTTTTGGTGTGTATGTTTTTTGGCATTGTAAACATGCTATAGGGATTAGAATATGTTTTATAATACTTATATAAAAATAGAATAGAAAAGATGTAAAGGAACTTAATGAATTTCAGATATGGTGGTTTTAGTGGTACAGGCTTAAATTTTCCATTTTTACTCTGGAACATCCCCCAAATAGCATAAAATATGTATATGTAAGAAACTACACAGCCACCGTGTTCATTAGTAAGTGAACCTTGAAGAGGAGAGCTACTCCTAAAGATGATATGAAGCAGATACGAGGACCCAGATGGAACCCCAAGTCTTACGTATAAGCAGAGACTGTCTTGTGGGGCTTGAGCTGCCATTGCGGAAGCCATCCCAGCTGCTGTGCTGGGGCGAGCTGAATGGGGGTCAGCCTCACAGATCACCATGTTTTGCACCGTGCCATTGTCTGGCCCCCTCTCTCAGATATCTGATGGCTACCTCTTCTCTTCCCACAGAGCTCCTCTGTACACATCCCGGCCTTTGTTGGCCTCTTTGATGACTACTTTTTTGTTTCTGTGTCTTGGCCATTACACCTATGTGTCTTCCTTGTAGCTGCTGAGATGGTTATTTGTCCTGGCCATGATGGCCACCTCCCGGTTCAG
>NW_006159909.1:1588005-1593416 GCF_000334495.1 Tupaia belangeri chinensis | reverse complement strand
CGCCCCCCTCCCGTTTCAGCAGCTGTGGTAAATCCCAGCCCAGCAGCTGGCATGGATTCCTGAATGACAGCTCAAGCCTGACAAGGCAGTCTGTGCCCTAGACAAGAAAAAAACAAAATGTGTATGTGTTGAAATTTTCAACATAATTGTAGTGTAATCACTAACATTTTAAAATACTGTATGTACTAGGCACTGTTTTAAGGATTCCACATTTAGAAAGTAGTTGAAACTGACAACTGCATGAGGGAGTTTGGTACCTCCATTTTAAGTGAATGAAGAAACTGAGGTACGGAAAGCCTAAGTTGCATAGCTAAGTAATGGTGGAGCTGTACTTGAACTTAGGAAATTAGCTTCTGGGCCTATGATCTTTCATAGTGCATTGCCTCACAGTTGAGGGTTTGACTTTCAGATCAAAGGAGAAAATTAAAAAGTGAGATAAAGAAAACTTAGTCTAGCCAAGAGAAAACAGGGTAAAAAGCAACAAGAAGGCATACCTAATAGGAAATAAGTTTTAAAAATTGAGATGTCAGTAATCACAATAAATGTGTTAAGTTCGTCCTTTAAAAGACATCATTTTAGCCTAGCAGGGCTAGTGCATGTTGCTAAGATGCTGTTCTCTATCATCTGGAACCACATGAGAGGCCAGATTTGGTCCCCAGGCCAACCTAAAGGCTGCTCGTGGTCACATGTACCTGTAATCCCAGCAATTTGGAGGCTGAGGCAGGAGGAATACAAGCTTGAGGCTGGTCTGAGCAATATAGCAAGAAAGAGCCAGACATGATGGGATATGCCTAAGGTCCCAGCTAGGGTACTGAGGCTGGACAATTGCAACAGAGCAAGACCCTATGCTAACAAATAGCTTTGGAGAGACTGTGTATCTAGCGATCATTTAAGTCAAGATTGATTCCTCTTGGGCCAGCTCTGTTATACAGCAATAATGTGCTGCTCAAGGGAAGCTGGATCCTATGTGGAGCCCACAGTTCAAATTCCCAGCCTGGTCAGCCTGAAGCATACCAGGTACCTAACAAGTGCCCAAGATCCAGTGGACTAGAGAACTGGAGGAAGGCAATCAAAGTGTGACCAGACCCTGTGGACGGTGCTCATCTCTCTCTCTCACTCTTATAAGCGTGCACACATGCTCTACCATGAATAAAGATAAAGAAAAAAAGATGAACTCCTCTCTGACCCAGCCACGGTGATATAGGTGGTAAAATGCTGCTATACAATACTGTAGCCATACTGGAGGCCTAGGTTCAAATCCCAGGTCAACACTAGGCATGCCCTCAGGTGTGCTGATGATCCTGACTCTGAAAAGTTGGAGGGAGGAACATGGCATGGTGAGACCCTGTTGAGGTACCTGTCTGTCTATCTCTCTCTCTTCAATTAATGAAATAAACTTAAAAAAACAAAAAGATTGGGAACCAGCAGTTAGCATAATGGCTATGTCGCTGAACTCCCACGTAGTCAACCGTGGTTCGCGTCCTGGACCCGGTGGCTTAAAACTCACGCCGGGCGCGTGTGCATGCGTGCCCAAGATCCCGAGAGGAGAATGGAGGAGAAGGGATTGCGGTGTGACCATCCCCCCTGGGGGGTGATTTCTCGCTTTCTGTCTCTATGTCTCTCTCTGTCTGTCTGGTGAGCGCACGTGCCCTATAGAAAAAAAAAAAAAAAAAGACGGGGGCCAGCAGTTGGCGTAATGGCTATGTCACTGGACTCCCATGTAGTCGACCAAGGTTCGAGTTCTAGACCCGGTAGCTTAAATTCACACCAGACAAGTGTGCATGTGTGCCCAAGATCCTGAGAGAAAAATGGAGAAGAAGGGATTGTGGCATGGCCACCCCTCCCCCCGCCAGGGGGTGATTTCTCACTTTCTGTCTCTCCTGTCTCTTTCTGGTAAGCACATGAGCCATATAGCAAAAAACTCTAAAAAAAAAAAAAAAAGATACTCCTGTCTAGAATCACATAGGAAGGATGCTGGACAAGATGGTGGGGTGTGTATCTCAGAAAATAGCCTATTCTTACTCTGCAGACTATATGACTATATTTATCTCCTGCTTGATTGGAGTTTGTTCAAATTGGGAAATTGTCATTTTATTCTATTGTCACAGTGATCAAACTAATTAACAGTGGAATGCAGGGTAGGATAGAAGGTATATGATACATCGGATTAACGTTTCCCATGATGATGAGAGGAAATGTAATATTTTCTACAATGAATTTTTACTTGTAGTTTTTGCAGGGTTTTTGTAAGCATTTTAGATACAGATTTAAATTTTTACTTGTCACTTCTCTTTCTTTTCATTTTTTTTTATTGAAAAAAAAAGAAGGATTTTGAACATACTGATACCCTTAAAAGTTGCTGAAGTCCTTTAGGGAGGTAAAACTAGTTGTCAGAAAGCAGATGGGTTCAGCTTTTTAATTAGCACGTTCAGGATGCTGGTTTGCTAGAGAAAGAGGGTCCTGCCCTTCGCCGGCGGGAAGGCAGGCAGAGCACCTCTGCCCTGCCACGTAGCTGAGCTCTGTGGCAGGGTATCGCTTCCGGCATCTGCAGTATGCCTGAGACTTCAAACATGCACCATCAAAACCTGTATCATGGCCCAAATGGGGACTCTTATGCTAGTTATATAAAGGATTTTGGAGCTTTCTGATTTTTGTCTCTGATTATGTGACATTGTATGGTATTACTAGTTTTTATATGAAAAGTCTTTTATTTGGGTTTTTCTGTCCCTATCTAGCAAGTGAGTAAGCTTTTAAATTCATTTTCTTATACTCTTCTGCTTATTATTTATTTTATTTTATTTTATTTTTGGAGAAGTTTTTGCTATAGGGCGCATGCGCTCACCTGAAAGACAGAGAGACACAGAGACAGAAAGCGAGAAATCACCCACAGGGGGAATGGCTATGCCGCAATCCCTTCTCCTCCATTCTTCTCTCGGGATCTTGGGCACGCACATACACGCGCCCGGCGTGAGTTTAAGCCACCGGGTCCAGGACTCGAACCGCGGTCGACTACATGGGATTTCAGCGACATAGCCATTAGGCTAACTGCTGGTCCCTCTTCAGCTTATTTTGTGAAAATCCATTGCCTCGTAGTGCGACAAGCAGCAGGGTAAGTACATGGTATATAGTGAGTCCAGACCTTCATGGTACCTACCCTTAAATTGGTGAATGGTATTGGGAAGTGGGAGGGCCAAAGTAGTTACAGAGAATATTGGCAGAGTAAGGTGGGGTGTGTTGTTGTAGGAAGATCAAAAAAGACTAAAGAACATGTAGAAACCATCCGTTGAAGACTAGGTAAAATGCATTCCAGGCAGTAGGACTAACATGTGCAAAAGACATGGATTTCAGAGCCCCAGAGAGCCAGTGTGGTTGAAGGACAGCGAGGGCCAGACAGCAGCACAGTGGTAAAGCATGATGCTCGCAAGGCATTCCCACATGGGACGGTTCCCAATTCCAGTCTGGGGACTTCTTTCAGTGTGTCAGGCACACATGCACCTGTAATCTAAGGCTGACCAAAGCCGGGGGAAATCACAGCATCAGGACCCGGTGGATGTACTGTCTCTCTCTCTCTCTCTCTTTCTCTCTCTCTCTCTCTCTTGCTCATAGAAGAAATAAATAAACTTTTTTTTGGAAGTAAAGACAGTGATGAAGCAGGTGGCATGGTGGTTAAAGTGGCTGGATCCCACCTGGCCGACTACACAGTTTGAGTTCCAGACCCAGTGGCTTAAAAATCACTCCAGATGCTTGTATGTTTGTGACCAAAATTCCAAGAGGAGACTGGAGATGAGGGATTGCAGTGTGACCCTTCCACCGGAGGGGATGATTTATTACTTTCTCTTACTCTATCTCCAGCGTGCACACATGCCTTAAAGAAAATTTAAAAAGCGGGGTGGCGGGACCAACAGTTGGCATAATTGTTATGTCTCTGGACTCCCATGTAGCCGACTATGGTTCGAGTCCCAGACCCGGTGGCTTAAACTCACGTCGGGCGCGTGTGTGTGCCTGCCCAAGATTCCGGGAGGAGAATGGAAGAGAAGGGATTGCGGCATGGCCATCTCCCATGAGGATGATTGCTTGCTTTCTGTCTCTCTGTCTCTCTCTGTCTTTCTGATGAGTGCACACACCCTATAGCAAAAACTTTTCCAAAAACAAGGGCGGGGGTACAGTAAGAAAGGAGGAGAAAACTACTGTGACTGTTGTGTGCAGAATGGATTGGAGTGGAAGTAGAAACTATTCAGGAGTATATTATAGTGAACTAGAATGTGTCTTAGGTTAGGATTGCAGCAGGAAAGATGAGGAGAGTTGTTAGATTTAAAATATATTAGGTGGCCGGGAAAGTCATGAGATATTTTTCAATGTTTGTCTATGCAAAACTGCATCATGACTTTCCAGACAACCCAGTACTTTGGAGGTGAGATCAATAGGATCTGATGAAGGATTAGACATAATGGTAGAGAAGAGAATACACTATTCCCATTATTCTGGCTTTAGTACCTGGGTGAATTGAGATAGGCAAGACTGAAAGAAAAGCTCAAGATGCCTCTAAGACCTAGGTAGGAATGGAATGTAGAAGTCCAAAGCTCAGAACTAAAGGCTAGACTGGGGTAATAAATTAATGAGTGGACTAATATGATTTTATAAATTTATATTTTATATATTTACAAATATCAGTATTTGCATATTTATGTTTTTTATTTTTGTATTTTAAACATATTTAAAGTAGAAGGACTAGGTCAGATGATGTGGGGAAAGTGATCACAGAGAAGCCCTGATCCAAACCCTAGGACCCTCCAACATTTAAGGGTACAGTAGTTGCCAGAGTTCCAGACAATAACCTTGAAAAGGAATATCTAGAGAAACAGGAGGCAACCAGGGAGATTGGCTGTCATGGAAACTAGGAAACAGTGAGATGTCAACGGAAGGGAGCAACTAGTTTTATCAGATGCTGCTTAAATATCTATCATCTTGGGACCAGCCGTTGGTGTAATGGCTATGTTGCTGGACTCACATGTAGTCGACTGCGGTTCAAATCCCGACCCAGTGTCTTAAACTCACACCAGGTGCATATGCATGTGTGCCCAAGATCCCTAGAGGAGAATGGAGAAGGGACTGTGGCATGGTCATCCCTCCTGGGGGGTGATTTCTCACTTTCTCTCTCTCTTTCTGGCGAGCGCATGCGCCCTATAGCGAAAATCTCTCTCTCAAAAAAAAATATATATATATCATCTTAATAAGAATATCAAGAACCCTGGGACAATGTTCAAAGACTCCTGAACAGCAGAGTAGACTTGAACAAATAGAAGATATGTCTTGTTCTTAGATAGGACAACTGAACGCCATATATAAATGTAATTAATTGAATGTTAGCTCAGTGCAACTATATATTATCTAGGGGTTTTTTTGTTTTTATT
>NW_006159909.1:1560626-1587905 GCF_000334495.1 Tupaia belangeri chinensis | reverse complement strand
TCCAAAAACAAGGGCGGGGGTACAGTAAGAAAGGAGGAGAAAACTACTGTGACTGTTGTGTGCAGAATGGATTGGAGTGGAAGTAGAAACTATTCAGGAGTATATTATAGTGAACTAGAATGTGTCTTAGGTTAGGATTGCAGCAGGAAAGATGAGGAGAGTTGTTAGATTTAAAATATATTAGGTGGCCGGGAAAGTCATGAGATATTTTTCAATGTTTGTCTATGCAAAACTGCATCATGACTTTCCAGACAACCCAGTACTTTGGAGGTGAGATCAATAGGATCTGATGAAGGATTAGACATAATGGTAGAGAAGAGAATACACTATTCCCATTATTCTGGCTTTAGTACCTGGGTGAATTGAGATAGGCAAGACTGAAAGAAAAGCTCAAGATGCCTCTAAGACCTAGGTAGGAATGGAATGTAGAAGTCCAAAGCTCAGAACTAAAGGCTAGACTGGGGTAATAAATTAATGAGTGGACTAATATGATTTTATAAATTTATATTTTATATATTTACAAATATCAGTATTTGCATATTTATGTTTTTTATTTTTGTATTTTAAACATATTTAAAGTAGAAGGACTAGGTCAGATGATGTGGGGAAAGTGATCACAGAGAAGCCCTGATCCAAACCCTAGGACCCTCCAACATTTAAGGGTACAGTAGTTGCCAGAGTTCCAGACAATAACCTTGAAAAGGAATATCTAGAGAAACAGGAGGCAACCAGGGAGATTGGCTGTCATGGAAACTAGGAAACAGTGAGATGTCAACGGAAGGGAGCAACTAGTTTTATCAGATGCTGCTTAAATATCTATCATCTTGGGACCAGCCGTTGGTGTAATGGCTATGGTGCTTGACTCCCATGTAGTCGACTGCGGTTCAAATCCCGACCCAGTGTCTTAAACTCACACCAGGTGCATATGCATGTGTGCCCAAGATCCCTAGAGGAGAATGGAGAAGGGACTGTGGCATGGTCATCCCTCCTGGGGGGTGATTTCTCACTTTCTCTCTCTCTTTCTGGCGAGCGCATGCGCCCTATAGCGAAAATCTCTCTCTCAAAAAAAAATATATATATATCATCTTAATAAGAATATCAAGAACCCTGGGACAATGTTCAAAGACTCCTGAACAGCAGAGTAGACTTGAACAAATAGAAGATATGTCTTGTTCTTAGATAGGACAACTGAACGCCATATATAAATGTAATTAATTGAATGTTAGCTCAGTGCAACTATATATTATCTAGGGGTTTTTTTGTTTTTATTTGTTTATTTGCTAGGTTCCCCCCCCCCAGAATTATAAAACTTGATTCTAAAGTCCATATGGAAAAAAAAATATATATATATATATATATATATATATTTATATGCCAGAATATCTAGAAAGACCTTTAGAAAAGAATGGAGAGAGACTTTAAAATGCACTTGTAGCCTGTGGTAACCATGTGGTAACCATGCACAGATGAATAGACAGTGCAATGAAGCAGACGAGAAAGTCCAGAAATAAACTGAAGCACGTGTGAAAGTTTAGTATATGATAAAGGGGATATATTAAATCACAGTGGGGGAGGATGGGATTTTAATAGTGTTGGAACAATGGGATAGACATTTGTCAAAAGATAAAATTATTAGTAGATTCATACCCTACACTATATGCCAGAATAAATTCCAAATGGATCCAAGATCAAAACATGAAAAATGAAAACATGCAAATAGGAGAAGAAAACATAGGTGAATTACTCTATAACAAGAGTACAAAGAATGTCTTTTTCACAGTGACTTAAAATTCAGATACAAGGGGCCAGCAGACTTGTGGTGGTTAAGGCACTGGACTCCCACATAGCCTACTGTCATTCAAGTCCTGGACCCGGTGTCTTGAAAATCATGCCAGGCACATGTGCGTGCATGCCCAAAATCCTGAGAAGAGAATGGAGGAGAAGGAATTGAAGCATGGCCATCATCACTGGGGGGTGATTTCTCACTTTCCCTTTTTCTGTCTCTCTCTCTCTCTCTCTCTCTCCAGTGAACACACACACCCTATGGCAAAAACCTTAAAAAAAAAAAAAAAAAAAGTTCAGATGCAGTATAAGAGGAAAAATTACTGGGACCAGCAGATGGTGTAATGGTTACATTGATGGACTCCCACATGCCTGACCATGGTTCAAGTTCTGGTCCTAGTAGCTTGTAACTCATGCCGGGCACGTGTGCATTCATGCCCAAAGTCCTGAGAAGACAATGGAGGAGAAGGGATTTTGGCGTGTTTATCCTCCCTGAGGGGTGGGGTGATTTCTTGCTGTCTCTCTGTCTCTCTGACAAGTGCATGTACCCTATAGCAAAAAATCTCTCTTTAAAAAAAAAAAAAAAGGAAAAATTACTAAAATGAACTATACTTACTAAATAACTTTAAGGGGAAAACAAAACCCTGTGGTAGGCAGCCTTCTAGGTGGCCTTGTGACATCAACCTCCAAATATTCATGCCCTGTATAGCCTTTTACCCTCTTCCCCTCAAGGGTAGGCGGGACCTAGTGATTTGGTGATAACGAGATGGAATATGGCAAGTGATAGGAAGTCACTTATGAGATTAGGCTACAAGACTGTGATGTGACTCTGTGACTTTTATCTTGGTCATGCTCATAAAACAAGCTGCAGTGTAGTGAACTAACTTGAGAGAGGTCTATGTGGGACCACCAGGTGGTGTGGTGGTTTAGATGTTTGGACACCCACATGGCTGATCGCAGTTCAAGTCCCAGATCTGGCAGCTCTCTTTCTCACTTTTCCTTTCTCTCTTTCTCTGGTCAAATTTAAAAAATAATAATAGTAACAATAAATAAAATCAATTCTTTAAAAAGAGAGGCCCATGTACGAAGGAGCTGTTGGCCATTTGTATATAGAAATGCAGTTAATTTTTGTGCATTGATGTTATATACAACACTTTAATTTTCTTTTTAGTATAATAATTTGTCTAACGAGCTACTTGTTGTCCTTTGAAGAGTCATATTGTTCATAAGCAGAAACTGTTTTTTCCTTCCCCAGTCATTTGCTGGTTTATTTTTTGGTCTCACTGTGCAGACCAGACCTCCAGATCCTATAATAGAGTCAACCTTACCTTGTTTCTGTTTGTAAAGAGAATGCTTCCAGGGTTGCCCCTGTACGAAAGATATTTGCTGTGAATTTTTAGTGAATAGCTTGTATCAGGTGCAGGAGGTTCCCTCTATCCACAATTTATTAGGTCGTTGGAAAAATCACAATGTTTTTCTATGCAAAAATGCATCATGATTTTTCTGACACCCCAGTAGTGAGAGATGATATCATTAAGGAGTGTTTTATTTTATTAAAGCTTTTTGGTATTGTTATTGTTTGCATCTTTTATCAGGCTAATGAAATTCTATTACTAGTTTGCTGAGAAGGTTTTGTTTTGTTGTCTATTAAGTGTCTTGAATTTTATTGGATGGTTTTTCCATTGAGATGACCATGTATGTGGTTTTTCTGTTCCCTGCTCTTTTTGCATCCAGGTATAAGATGATCTCTGAATTTACTTGGCCCAACCACGACCTTCCTTCAGACAAAGAGGCTGTTAAGAAGCTGATTGAACAGTGTGGTTTTCAAGATGATGTAGCTTATGGGAAGACCAAAATTTTCATTCGAACACCCCGAACATTGTTTACCTTGGAAGAACTCCGTGCCCAGATGCTTGTAAGGATTGTCCTCTTCCTGCAAAAGGTAATTCTACATTTTAGACTTAAGGATAAGGTTTTAGTTTTACACTTAAACAATTATTGAATGTTTTCCTTAATTCAAGAAATATTCATGGATGGTGGTTTTTGTGTGTCTGCATATCTGAAGATCTTTATTATGTTGCCCTCACACAAAGGAAACTTACTTGGCTGCCCAAGTTTAGAATGATTTTATTTTCACAACTCTGAGGCATTTTTGTCTGCTGGTATTTAAAGTTGGAGATATCAGCCTAGCCATAGGAGCATGTGCTGCTAAGATGCTGTGCTTTGCAGGCTGGGACCATATCGGAAGCCCGGCTTTAATTTCTGGTCCATCCTGAAGGCCTGTCACATTTGTACACACCTCTGATTCCAGCAGCTCAAGCCAGAGACACAGAGACTATGAGCTTGAAGCTGGCCTTAGCAGCGTAGCTAGATCCTGTCTAAAAAAGAGCCAGGCATGATGGAGCATACCCATAGTCCAAAGTGCAAGGCCATAGTAGGTAGATTGCAACACAGTCTAAAAGATAAATTACATAATAATAATAAAGTTAGATGTTGAACAAGCCTACTTTTTTGTCTTAAACTTGTTTTTTCCCTTTAGGTTGAATATGTGAAAGATTTTATCTTGTCATGTTTTAAATGTCACCAGCATGTTTAAAACCACCTCCTCCACTATATCCCATCCCCCCCACCACTAGACGTCAGGTGAGGAGTGCTGACTTGATGCTCTTCAGTCCTTATCAATAATCTGTGCAAGTTTCTCCTTTCATTACATTCATGCATTCACGCATTTCTTCTTACCCCACATAACCTTTCTCATACATCCCATATGTACCATTTTAATGCAAATAAATATATTTATGTTAAAAACAACACACACGCACACACAAAACCATGTGCCTCTGTGAGGGTGTCCTTGGAATGCATACCTAGGAGAAAAGTTCGGAGGCCATCAAGTACATGTAGCTAGCAGTGAAAGTTAGTGCCAGGCAGGTTCTGCTCCCGCGTGACTCTACAGGTTGTACCAGCACCAGCTACATATGAGGGTCACTTTGTGCCCACCTCCTTCCCAGTATCATCCAGCTACCTGAATTTTTCAAACAGATAGGATTCTACTGTGTTGTCTTACTTTGTATTTCTATCGTTAGCACTTGAATCTGAGCGTTTCATTAAATGTTTGTTTATTGGGTTTTCCTGTAAACTACCTACCTGTTCATATCCTTTGTCCATTTTTCTACTAGAGTCAGTATTTTCTTGTTGGTTAACAGGAATTCCTTGAATATTTTAGATGTTTATCTATTACTTATTTAAAGCATTATAAATACATTCTATTCTGTAGACATTGTAATGAGCTTTATCCACAATATGCTTTGTGGAACAGAATATTTAAGATTGACATAATCAAATTGTTCAGCTTTTGGCCTTATAGTTTGTGCTTTGGCATTTTGTTTAAGAAGACTTTCCGGGGCCAGCAGGTGGCTTAGTAGTTAAGGTGCTGAACTCCCACATGGCCGACCACAATTTGAGCCTCAAACCCAGCAGCTTGAAATTCATGCCAGACACATGTGTATGCATGCTCCAAATCCCAAGAAGTGAATGGAGAAGAAGGGATTGGAGAGTGGCCAGCCCTCTTGGGGCGAGAGATTATTTTTTGCTTTCTGTCTCTGGCAAGTGCACACACCCTATAGCAAAAAATCTCTTGAAAAAAAAAGGAAGAAAAAAAAAACTTTCTTGTCTCTAGGTTATAAAGGTATCCTACATTTTCTTCATTGAACTGTATATAGTTTTACTTTTCACATTTAGGTCTGTAATCTATTTGGAATTCACCTGTGTACATAGTTTTATAGAGGGATCAAGTATTATTTTTCTCCTTATGGTGCACCAGTTTCCTCAATACTCTCTAACTAAGATGTGCTATTTTGTTGATTTTTTTTTGGGGGGGGAGAGGTTTTTGCTATAGGGCACATGCGCTCACAAGTAAGAGAGAGACAGAGAGACAGAAAGTGAGAAATCACTCCCTCAAGGGAGATAGTCATGCTGCAACCCCTTCTCCTCTCAGGATCTTGGGCACGCACCCACATGCACCAGACGTGAGTTTAAGCCACCGGATCGGGGACTCGAACCACAGTGGACTACGTGGGAGTCCAGTGACAGCCATTACACCAACTGCTGGTCCCTGCTATTTCGTTGATTTATATCACCTACAGAGTATATGTGAGAACTTCCAAAAATTTATGGAAAATAGAATTTTAAGTACAAGTTTATTTTAGTGTTAAAAAACATTGAAATCTTGGGACCAGCAGATGGTGTGATAGTAATGTCACTGGACTCCTACGTAGTCGTCCCTGGTTCAAGACCCGGACCCCGTGCCTTGAAACTCACACTGGGTGTGTGTGTGTGTGTATGCCCAAGATCCCAAGAGGAGAATGGAGAAGAGATTGTGGGGTGGCCATCCCCCCTGGAGGGTGATTTCTCGATTTCTGTCTTTCTGTCTCTCCAGTGAGTGCACACACCCTATAGCAAAAATCTCTCAAAACAAATTGAAATCTATACATAGTTCTAATAATATATGTTTTCCGTAAAACCTTTTGAAAATTCATATATTCTGTCTTCAGGTGCACTGTTCTGTTCCATTTTTCTATCCAATTTTTGGATTACTACAACAGATTTTATTGTAGTATGTCTCTGTACACTATAAAATATGTCCATCTTTCTACTTGTCTTTATTAAAGTTGATTAATCTACACAAAGCCTTTATTTTGCAGTACAATTTTAATGTACGTAATAAGTTTGTTAAATTCAACAAGAAGTTTATAAAGATTGTATGGAACTTATAGATTAATTTGAAAGGTTTAACATTTTTGTATTAAATCATCTTATTAAGAGTATAAAATAGTGGGACCAGCAGTTAGCATAATGGCTATGTCGCTGGACTCCCATGTAGTCGACCGTGGTTTGCATCTTGGACGCGGTGGCTTATAACTCAAGACGGGCGCGTGTGTGTGCGTGCCCAAGATCCCAAGAGGAGAATGGAGGAGAAGGGATTGCGGCGTGACCATCCCCCCTGGGGGGGAGGGGTGATTTCTCGCTTTCGGGTTTTTTACTGCGGTGATTTTTGCCAGGCTTTTGAATTGTTTTCTATTCTAATCAATAAGAAATAGTATCTAGGAGCCAGGAGATGGCCTGGTTGTTGAGGCACTGGAATTCCCATGTGGCTGATTGTTCAAGTCCCAGACCTGGCGGCTTGCTTTCTCACTTTCCCTCTCTCTCTTTCTCTCTCTCTCTGTCACTCTCTAGTGAATTCATGTGAAAAAAATAATAATAATAAATAAAAAACATCTTTTTTTATGTTTAATTTTTTATTTTTAAAACATCTTTTTTAAAAAGAAAAAAAATATCTAATTTCTACTTTATTTTTTTATTTCTGTGACTATTAGTGAAGGCATGTTTATTGGCCTTTTGGATCATTTCTTCTTTTATTCCTATCCCTGGTCCATTTTTCACTGGGTTGTTTATCTTTCTAAAATGAATTTGTAGGCGCTGTCTATATATCACATACTATGAAAGTGTCAGTCTTTTGAGATATCAGTACAGAGGATTCTGCTAATCAATCTGATAGCAATATTATGTTTGCCTCAGCAAGATAACATGGACAATTTTCCTTTTTTTTCCCCTGGATCTTGGAACATTCTAAATGGCATTGGCGCTCATCTATTGAGGCAGCATTCCCCTGGAAGCCATCTGGAAGGGGGCGTTTATGGAGCATAACTCTCCAACCACTCTCTGTATGATAACTGGTCTGTTTTTATTTTATATCTTTTGTGGGATCCATTCCGATCACTTTTATTTTTCTACAAAATAATCTAGGTTCTTAAATTTTATTGAGTAGAATTATTCAAAGTAGTTTCTGATGTTTCTTCTCATTTCCCTCTTATATCATATATTTGATTTATGCTTACTCTCTCTTTTCGTTGTCAACTTTCTTTACTGGTGCATTTTAATTTTTGTCAAAGATTCAGTGCTCTGATTTATTAACCCACCATTTTACTTCTAATATATCAATTTTGTTCTTTATCAAGCCCTTCCCTCTTTTTGAAATATAAAAAGCAGAGTGAGCAAGAGACTATCTTTCTCTAAGTTTGGGAATTGGACACTTTATTTTTCTTTCATATTTATGAATAATGAAGTATGGAATTTGTTCTGTGTTCTCCTTTTGCTGTGTCTATAGACCCTGATACATTACCATTTAATTGTTTTTATTTTTCCTTTTGGGATTTTGGGCATGCACACACATGTAACCAGTATGTTTTTCTTTTTCTTTTTTTTTCTCTCTCTTTTTTTTTTTTTAGGTAACTCATTTTTTAATTTCTTTTTTTAATTTATTAATTTACATTCATTCACTGAGCATTGCCACAGCATACAAAATGTGATTTCCCACCCAGAATATGCTGCATAGTAGCATAATCATACATGTTATCGTCAATAATTTTCCATTTCTAGTTTCATATATATTTTTCCCCCTATTTCTCACGCTCTGCCATTTCCTACCCTCCTCCCACACTATCTCAGGTGTCCACAGTTGTTTTCCATTCCTTTTCCATTCCCCCACATTTTATTGACTCAAAAAATTTCTTAAATAATCTAACTACTTTCAATAGCAAGCTGTGCTGATATATACATATCTATGAATACATGTCTGACTTTAGGCATGAATCTCTGAGTAGAATGAATGTACTATAAGGTAGCACCTAGCTGATGCTATGTAGTTTACTACAGTCATTAATTATGTATTTTTTACTATATTTTTTTAATTTCAAGAAAAGCAGATTTAACTTTAATAGATCAAAGAAATGCTAAGGAACTATGTTTAAACTTAAAATCAGGAAACAGGTTGGGTTTCTGTTCAAATAGTAGGTACATGAACCTATCAGCAGCTCAAGACAAGACAAAAATCCTTTAAACTGGAAAACAAAGCCTAGAAGAAAATCAACAATGTTTTATTCAAAAGTCATAAAATTCTATTTTACCAGTTCAGTCTCATGTACTTTATCTTCTGTTGTGATTCAATTTTCCCAATTAAATTCTGGGATATAATATTCAACTCCAGACTTTTCCCCACGATTAAGTCGGCCATTTTCCTAGTTTTTGAACTCTTATTTCTATATGACTCTTATTTAATTTTCCTGGTATAGCACTCCCTGCAGAACTTCTTCAAGACATGGTCTGGTATTGGTAAATTCGTTCAGGTTTTATTTATTTATCTGATATAATATTCAACTCCAGACTTTTCCCCACGATTAAGTCGGCCATTTTCCTAGTTTTTGAACTCTTATTTCTATATGACTCTTATTTAATTTTCCTGGTATAGCACTCCCTGCAGAACTTCTTCAAGACATGGTCTGGTATTGGTAAATTCGTTCAGGTTTTATTTATTTATCTATTTTATTTATCAGAGAATGTTCTTGTCTTTTCTTCCCATATGAAGGATAATCTTGCCGTGTATAGTATCGTGGTTGTAATTGCTTTTCCCTTAACACTTTGAATATATTTCCCCATTCTTTCCTCACTTGCATTGTTTCCGATGAGAGATCCGCTGTCAGCCTGATGGGGTATCCTTTGTAGGTAACTTGACGTTTCTCTCTTGCCAATCTTCATATCTTGTCTTTGTCTGTGGTTTTAGTCAATCTGGCTATAATGTGTCTTGGAGAAGATCTTCTTGGGTTGGTTCTATTGGGGTCCTTTGTATTTCTTGGGACTGAATCTTTGAATGCCTCTCTAGGTTTGGAAAGTTTTCTTCCAGGATTTCATGGAATAGATTGTCAATGTCCTTATGGATCTCTTCCCTTTCTGGGATACCAATTATCCAGATGTTTGGATGTTTGATGGTATCTCGTATTTCTCGTATAGTATTCACAGAGATTAAAGAGAAGAGAGACAATCAACTGCTAAAGAGGCAGGGGAAAGGAGCTGATGAGCTTCAGGAGGTGAGGAAATTCTTGCAAGATCTAAAAGAGGAAATTCACACTATAAAAAAGAATCAAATGGACCTGTTAGAGATGAAGACTATAATATAGGAAGTCAAAACCTCCCTTGAAAGTATTAAAAGCAGATTATATCATATTGAAAATTGAATCTCAGATATAGAAGATAGAATCACTGGCCTATAAAAAATGGGTCAAATAATTATTTTTTTTTTTTTTTTTTTATGTCTGGATTACCTTTTTCCTTAAAAGTTATTTGAAAATTTAAAAATTGGGCCAGAAGGTGACATGGTAGTTAAGGCACTTGATTCCCACATGGCTGACCTCAGTTCCAGCCCCAGACCTGGCAGCTTGAAAATCACACTGGGTGCTTGTGCATGCATGTCCCAAATCTCAAAAGAATGGAGGAGAAGGAATTGCAGCTTGGCCATCCCTCCTTGGGGTTGATTTCTCACTTTCCCTTTCTCTTTCTGGTGCACACACCCTATGTGAAAAACCTAAAAAAAAATTTTTTCTTAATTTTTAAATCATTCCTAGATGATACATTTTTTTGTGTGTGTATGTTTTGTTTCATTTTATAATTGTGTCATTAATTTTTAGTTTTACTGCCTCATCACAAAATGTTAAATGTACCATTACTACTTTCTGGAATCTATTGAGACTTATTTTGGGGCCTGGTTTACAGTCATATTTGTAAGTATAACATGAAGGTTTATGTTCTTTTTCTTTTTTGATTTTTTATTGTAAAAGATTATAAATATTTATAAAAGTCAATAGAACAGTATAATGAACCCCCATATTTCCTTCACCTAGACCAGTTAAGACCTTGTGCCATTCTTATTTTCTTATTTTATCTAGAAGTCATCTCAGGTTTTTATGTGTTGGTTGGAGTTTTTCTTTTCTTTTCTTTTCTATTTTTTGAAAGGTTTTTGCTATAGGACACGTGTACTCAACAGATAGACAGAGAGAGACAGAGAGACAGAAAGCGAGAAATCACCCCCCAGGGGGGATGGCCACACCGCAATCCCTTCTCCTCCATTCTCCTCTCGGGATCTTGGGCACGCACGCACACACGCCCGGCATGAGTTTTAAGCCACCAGGTCCAGGGCACGAACCGCGGTTGACTACGTGGGAGTCCAGCAACATAGCCATTACACTAACTGCTGGTCCCAAGGTTAGAATTTTTCTTAAAGAAAATTCCAAATACTTTATCATTTCACCCCAAAGTTACCACAATGGATAAGGACTTTACAGCTAAGGACTTTACACTATTATCATATTATATAAAATTAATAATTCCTTAACACCAAATCCATAGTCTCTATTCACTATTCCCAGTTGACTAAAAACTGTCTTTTCACAGATAGGGATAGATTTGGTCACCTATGGGACTAAGGAACTATTGATAAAGAAATGTACTAGTCTCAAAATATAGTCTAAACACGAAGGATAGTGATTTTTTAGCAGGCTGTCAGATCTCTCTCCATTAGTTTGAGGTTTTGTTTGAATATATTTAAAAACTTGGTATGCCGTGTTATAATCGTCAATGACATATTCCATTCTTAAACAATTGTATATCTTGCACTAGCCTGTAGGCTGGTGGTTAAGGCAGCTGGTTCTCACATGGCCAACCATGCTGTTCAAGTCCCAGACCTGCTAGATTGAGAAATATCCCAGGCACGTGCACAGATATGCCCAGAATCCCAAAAGGAGGGAGAAATGGAAGAGAAGGGATTACAGCTTGGCCATGCCCCATTGGGGGTGCTTTCTCAATTTCTCCAACCCCCTTTTCTCTCCAGTGAGCACACACACCCTCTGTCAAAATGAAACAAGGGCGAAAAATGGTATATTTTAGAGGTGGCTCCCTGTATCACAAGGACTACCCTGGTTGATTTAGCTTAATTAGCAATTTATTATTTTTTTATATTCTCATATGTGTTAAATTTACATTTTACATTTTTACTTTTGGATTATAGTCTCAGTCATGAGAAGAATCTTGTGAATGATTAAAAACAGCTCATTAGAGCATAAACATTTCATGAAAAAGTTCTGAAACTGAGACTTATGTAACTGTTCATTATACTCAGGTCCTAGTAACCTAAGACCTTTCCCATTTGAATCTAGTTGTGTAATCCTGCACCACCCCCTGGACCCATTAACTAAATCTTTGTAAGAACCTTATGAATGAGTGTTTATTACTATTTCTATTTAATAAATAAAAGAAGTCAAGCCACTGAGTGGTTAAGTAACTAGACAGAAGTCTCCCGGGTGGTGAATGCTGGGTTAGTATAGACTTGAGTATAATAATTTTGTAAACCAGCCAAAAGAAAAAGCATATGTAGCATCATCTAAGAATTGGATTTTCTTGGTTTGGTCATTCATTTGCCCCTGTTCCCTTAGGTCCTGCTTGTTATGAAACTTTTGTCAAGTCATAGCCTAGATACATAGTGGTTTGCACATCTTTTTTTGTTTCAAACAAAGTGCACTGACTTTGTTATGAAACCAATCAGGTGTTTTGTTTCTCAGTCTAAAAGCAAAAATAATTATTTCTCATATGAAATCAATTACTTTCACCCTTAAAGTAAAAAAAAAAAAAGTTAAAAAGCCTGCTAAAATAGTAGCTAATATTTACCAAGTGACAGTAATATTATATTAACTGGATGTTTTACATACATTAACTAAATCTTTTTAAAAGTGTATTTATATTTCTTCCCTAAGAGAGAAGGAGACAGAGAAACAGCACCCAACAGGTTCTCCAAATTAGCATGCACCCCCAGGCTCAGCCAGCTGGCAAGCTCAGGGAGGTCATAGGACACAAACCGAGGACCTTTCTTCTTTGAGTCCAAGTTGCCTTCCTGCTGTGCAGCCACCTGACTCTACTAACTACATATTTGCAAAAACCTTGTAAAAGAGTGCCCATTATTATTTTCCCTTAATAAGGGAATTAACGCCACTGCAATGAAGTGACTTGACAGAGGTCCCACAGAGGTGAGCACCAGAACTGAGATTTGACCCCAGCATTTCTGCCTCCTGCACGCACTCTTCTGACCACTGTCCACTTACATCATCATGGCAGCATTCAGAATGTTCTCCCTATAGGAGAACAGGCATGACACACTCCATTGCAGAAGTTTGTAAAGCCAGCGTCAAAGGTAATGATGGCTTCAAGCTTAGAGGAAAAGGAGAATGAGATTTGGCAAAATGCCTTTTATCAGATAACCATGGTAGACATGAAGTCTGAGTCATTTGCTGTTGAGTATGTAAGCTAGGGTGTTTTGGTTTTTTTTCCATTTATGTATGTATGTATGTATGTATGTGTTTTGTTGTTGTTGTTTTTTGGCCACAGGGCACAAGTACTTGTCAGAGAGAAAGAGGGGGAAAGTGAGAAATCACACCAACCCCCACCCCTGCCCAGGGAGGATGGCCAAGCTGCAGTCTTTTTCTCTAGTCTCCTCTCAGGATTTTGGGCATGCACACACCTGTGTCCAGGGTGTTTTTCAGGCCACAGGGTCCAGGACTCAAACCATGGAGATGACTATGTGGGATCCAACACCTTAACTACCATGCCACCTGCTGGCCCCCATCTTTTTTTCTCCTAAATAAATCATATTATATGTATTTAAGGTACATGACTTGATGTTTTAAGATATACATGTATAGGGAAATGGTTATAATAGTAGAACAGATTAACATAGCCATCATCTCACAGGTTACCTATTTTCTCCCATGTAAGATCAACTATAGTATACTAGTTTAGCAAAAATTCTGAGTGCAATACACTATTATTATCTGTAGTGTTCATGTTGTACATTTTATCTTCCAATTTATCATTTTCTATACTTGCTACATTGCATCTTTTGGCCTATATTAATAATATGTTGAAAGAAAACACTGATGTTGAAAGTATCAGTAGGCTCTTGACATCTGTACAGTAATGAAAAGTGATCAGCAACTTGGATTTTTACTGAGAATACATATTTCAGAGGTGATTTTTTTTTTTAGTTTTGGTGAAACTGACTTTCAAGCCATGTATATGAAAGGTACATATGAGTGACCACCGACATAGCACAAGCTCAAATATGGAAGCAGGATGCAATTGTGCAGTAAGAGAGGCTGCCCCCAGTATTGGTCCATTCATTGCTTTATTCACAGCGAGTATTTAGGGCCAGAAGTATGCTACTTGAGGGCCGGTGGGTGGCATGGTGGATAAGGCACTGGACTCCGACATGGCCGACCATGGTTTGAATCCCAGATGCAGCGTCTTGCTTTCTCACTTCACCTCTCTCTGTTTGTCTCTCCGACAAGCATATATACCCTATAACAAATTAAATAATAATAATAATAATAAAATAAATAAGTTAAATATATATATATGTATATGCATGGTGCTTGATCTTGACTGAGTGTTGAAAGAAGTAATTGATGGTGCCCATTGATTCTGTACCTTTTCAGCAGACTGAGAGGAAGTGGGCGTCAGGTGTCCTTTACAGCACTATGGTACGTGATTATACAGGAGATGTTCATATGCATTTTACATGAGCAATAAATATGCATTTGTTCGTTCGTTACTGAGGACACAAAAGTGAACAAGACACAGCTCCACCCAGAAGAAGCTGACAGTCTGGTCCAAAGGTGACATGAGGGCAAGCAGGTGGTATGGAGGTTAAGGCACTGGATCCCACATAGAGTCCTGGACCCAGCAGCTTGAAAATCACGCGAGGGTTGTGTGTACGCGTGTGTGCCCAGGATCCTGAGAGGAGAATGGGGGAGAAGGGCCATATCCCCTGGGGGGTGACTTCTCATTTTCTTTCTCTCTCTGTCTCTGGCAAGCACACCTACCCTATAGAAAAAAAAAACTGAAAAATTAAAATTATATTTTAAAAAAGAAAGAAAAGAGGTGTTTTAGCACTCAAATCAGTGAGTTAGAGTCCATGCAACACTCCAGATAGGCTGTACCAGCCAGGTGTACTCAGAGGAAAGGTACCTGTCTAGTCTGGGAGAGAAGGTTCTTTGGAAGGAGTGCCAGAAAGTTTGCCAGAATCTTAATTCCTGTTAGATTCATGTTTTACTTGAAAACACACTTACAAGGAGGACAAACCTTAATTTGTGTTTCATTTGTTTTTGTTGGTTGAGTTTATCAGAGCTGGATTATTGACATTATGATGGCTTGGTTGCCACTGAAGTTTGTAGGTAAAATAAGCCTCTGACAAATAGATAGGACAAAGTTTTCTAAAAATAGAAATGAAAAAACTAAAATGTCATTTTCCATAACAAATGAGTCTTAGTCCTTGGAATTTCTGAAACAGCCTCTTTCACATTGCAGGGAAGTTCTTGCCATTCCCAGCCAGCAGCCCAGTGGGTAACTGACACGCAAACATTTATGGCAACAGTGCAACTTAGGATGGCAGAATTAGATTTAGATTCAGCTTGAACATTATAGCAGGGCTCCAAATATCTTTCCTTATTTATCTCCCAAGATATAAAAAGCTGGCTCAGGGTTTGTCTTCCAGAAGTACCTGGCTCAACAAACTCCATCAAGGTTCCTCATTCATAACTGCTAGTTATGGCTGGCAGCCTTTCATTTAGTTGCACTTGTTTTCTCATAGCTTATAATGCCCTGTTTTCACATTATACTGTACATGGTCTTCTGCAATTTTGTTTTCCATTCAGCATAATGTTTCTACATTTTTTCTAGGTCCATAAATGCAGTGATAGTTTATTTATTGTTACTTCTTTGTTAGTTTCTTATTAAAAACTCATAGTTTGGGGCCAGCAGGTGATGTGGCATTTAAGGCATTGGATCCCATATGGCTGACCAGAGTTCAAGTCCCAGACCTGGCAGCTTGCTTTCTCACTTTCTCTCTCTGGTCACATATAAAAAATAGTAATAAATAAAACTGAATAAATCATTTTTTACAAACTCATTTTGTCTATTTTCCTAATACTAGACATTTAGTTTTACAATTTTTTGTCATAGCTACCATGACAAAATGCTGCTGTGAACATTTTTGTGCATGTTCTTTTGTCTGCAAGTGGACAAACTTCTGTGGGGCAGCTGCTCTCAAATTGTGAGGATCCCTCAAAGAGCTCACCTTAGAAAAGTGCAACATGCGGGACCAGCAGCTAGCATAATGGTCACATCGCAGGGCTTCCATGTAGTCAGCTGTGATTAGAGTCCTGGACCCAGTGGCTTCAAACTCACGCCAGGCACTTGTGCATGCATACCCAAAATCCCAAGAGGAGAATGGAGAAGGGATTGTGGCGTGGCTATCTCCCCTGAGGGAGGGTGATTTCTCACTTTCTGTCTCTCTGCCAAGTGCACACACCCTATAGCAAAAATCTCTCTAAAAAAATTAAAAAGTAGGGAACCAGCAGTTAGCGTAATGGCTATGTCGCTGGACTCCCATGTAGTCGACTGTGGTTCACGTCCTGGACCCGGTGGCTTAAAACTCACACCGGGCGCTAGTGCGTGCGTGCCCAAGATCCCGAGAGGAGAATGGAGGAGAAGGGATTGCGGCGTGGCCATCCCCCCTGGGGGGTGATTTCTTGCTTTCTGCTCTCTGTTTTTCTGGGGAGCGCACACGCCCTATAAAAAAAAAAAAAAAAAAAACTCTCAAAAAAAAAAAAAGTAGAAAAGTGCAAAATGCAAGAATATGCAAGCACACATTCCAGTAGTATCAGAATGATGACATCATCACACATGATATACTATACTGGAAAACTCTACTGTAGACTTGTCAGAGGATGAGAGTTTAAAAGGCAAATACGGACCAGCTCTTGGTATGGTAGTTAAGGCAGCTGGATCTGTCAGGGCCAACCATGTGGTTAGTCGCAAGCTTGGCAGCATGCGGGACATGTCAGGTACGTGTGCATCTGTACCCAAGATCCCTAAAGGAGGGAGAGATGGAGGACAAGGGATTGCAGCATGAGCATGTCCCATGCTAGGGGAGAGGGGCCTCTCTCTAGCACATGCACTCTGGCAAATTAAAAAAAAGAAAAGAAAAGGCAAATAATCAATCTGTATTCTTAAGAAATGGTTTTGATCACAAGGATTCCCTGAAAGATTCTCAGCCATGCTCAGGGTTTCCCAGACCACACTGTGAGAACTTCTCTTCTAGGGTGTATCCCCAGACTGCAAATGTAAGTGGTGGGTCTGCACATTATTACATTCACTAAAGACAGTCTAATTGCTTTCCTAAATAATTGTACCAGTTTATGCTTATCCAAAAATTTATGAAAGTTTGTATTTTTACACAGCCTTATCAACAAATCGATCAGACTTTTAAATTTCAGTCAATCTAATATCAAACCTCTGAGTGTGACCTTTTTGGTTTTTTGTTTGTTTGTTTTTTTAAGAGGTTTTTGCTATAGGGCACGTGCACTCGCCAGACAGACAGAGACATAGAGACAGAAAGCGAGAAATCACCCCCCAGAGGGGATGGCCATGCCGCAGTCCCTTCTCCTCCATTCTCCTCTCAGAATCTTGGGCACGCACAAACATGCAACCGGTGTGAGTTTTAAGCCACCGGGTCTGGGACATGAACCACGATCAACCACATGGGAATCCAGCAACATAGCCATTACACTAACTGTTGGTCCCTGAGTGTGACCTTTTTCTCACAAGCTCAACTATGCATAGGGGTGTCTATTACACTTATACCAATTGGTATATCAGGTTATCTGTTCGGCTGCTCTCCTGCCACATTCAGTGGAATCTCACTGAAAGTATAGCGGAGAGAAGTGACATGGTTAGTTTTTTGGTTTTGGGTAGCTCTGGGTCAAGGAGAGATCAGAAGTCAGTAGGACTGGAGGCAGGATGGCCAATTAAGAACTTATTGTAATCCAAGTGAAAGCTCATCAGGGCCTGAATTGCAGCAGTGGTAATGAGATGGAGAGATATTTGAAAAATATTTAGGAAGTAAAATGATCAAACCATAGTAGTGTTTGGATGGGAAACTGATGACAGGTAGAAATCAGTGAGTCTCAGATTTCCGTCTTGGGTTCCAGGATAGCCGATGTCCCTGACAACTGAGATAGAGATAGAAGATACAGAAGCAAGAGCCTATGTAGAAGATACTAACAGTGTGGGGCATGGTGTGTTTGAGGCACTTGTGAGCCATTCAAGTGGAGACGGCCAGCAAAGAGTTGGGTATGAGTCACGGAAGAAAGAAACTGGCAGATTTCAAATAAACAGTGGTCAACTATTGACATAGTAGAAATGTCCACCTGAAAAGGGCTCACTTAATCTGGCAATTAAATCATTGCTTGTTAATAACTAGCAATAGTAAAGTAGATTAGGATGAGCCCAGAGTCTAGGACGTGAAACTAACCAGGTACCACAGTGCTCCAGTGACAAAGTGCATTGAGCATTGATTGGTCACCGTAGCAATGAAAGTAGTTATGGGAAGGTTGGTTGTTCTTAATGGAGAAACTAGATCTTATTTATCTATCTTCTGTGAAACCTTTGGTAAATGTTGATTATAGGACATTGAAGCCCTGTGTTGCATATATTTCTAAGCCGTGCTATTAAAATAACATTACTATGTACAAATCATTGATATTACTATTGAGAAGAAAATTTCTGTTGATTTATAATAACCGATCCACTTTGTATTTACGTATTGACAACCGTAAAACCCTTTAGAACAACAGAAATGCTTCAGCCAAAATTTATTGTTTAAACAACAGAACATGCTTCCCTGCCGCCCACACCTCCTTCTTGGCCTCCCTTTTTCCTCCTCCCACCCAGTTGGTGAATAAAAAGATAAAAGCATATTTGGAAATAATGGTGACATGTCAAAAATAATTTGTTTCTTGTTTATCTCCTCTCAGATACTACCAATAAGAAACCACCACCACCCCTTCCCCAACACCCTCCCCCGTAGGTTGGAAACAGATGATTTGCTCTCCTGAAAGAGCAGCGAATCCGTTGCCTGGGTGATATCTCATTACTAAGGCAACCAATTTGGTGCATCAGTGTGAATCTCAATTTTCAAATGTAATTATGCCAAGATATGCACATATGTTTGAGATTTACTTAAAAGAAATGTTCTCCCTTTGGAAGAAAAATATGTTCTGTTAAATGAAGGGGAGGGTATCACTTTTATTCCTTGGTAGCTTAAACACACCTTTCCACTAAGCCCCCCATGTTTAGTAAAACAGCTTGCACTGGTGTCTTGCTCATCACATTTTTTTTTTAACTTGAGATGTTCCCTTCCAAGACACTTCTCTCTCGAGACCTGTCACTCATAACCCAACAGCTGTTGTCTCCATGACAACACTTTCTAGCCCCAGTAGGTGGTAGTAAGGAAAAAAGGAAGGGAGGAAAAAAAAAGGAAAAACCCATTTTGGTTTCACTTTATGTTTTAATTGCTGCAAGCTCAGGAGATTGACTCTTTGTAAGGAATTAATTAGTGAAGGGAAAGTGGTTCAGTGAATAGATGTTTACATTAAATTATTATAAAACTTTTAAACAGTTCAATGAGGATTGCTATCCCAGACTCAAATGAAAGGTCTTATAGATAGTAGGTGTACAATCAAAAGTTCGCCTGGAGGAAGACTGTCTTAGAGATTGCTGAAGATACACACAGTCAAGCCAAATAAATACCATTGAATCACTGCTAAACGATTAATATTTCTGCATCCTCAACGAAAACGAGCATTTAAAAATAAAAGAGGCATGTTTGTGTGAAGGGATTGTTTACTCGAATTGCCAATCTTAATTTTTTTTAAGTACTTATTTAATTTTTTAATTTGACCAGAGAAAGAGACACATACACACACACACGCACACGCGCGCACGCGCACAGGGGGTGGGGTGGGGGGGCAGTGAGAAAGCAAAGCAAGCCACCAGGTCCAGGACTCAAACCATGGTCAGCCATGTGGGAGCGTCCAAAGCCTTAGTCATCACGCCACCTGCTGGTCCCACCAATCTTAATTTTTTAATGCCTATTAAATCATGAAATCTGAGCAATTCATTAAGCTTCCACTTTGCCATGACTGCCAGGAAGCTCAAGACTCAAATTTACATTCAGGTGCAGGAACTACCCTGAGTTTGGGATTTTGAGGATAACTGTCTCCCATGCCCACCGACATTGCTATCCCCGTTGGCTAGTTATACAGCTTTTAATCTTACCTGGATAATTCAGTTGTCTGTGTATCTTTTATTCTATGTTCCCTTCAATCCTTTTGGAAGTAATAGGTAATAAATATTAAAGATGGATGGAGATGTTTTACTATCATGGTCATTTAATGTAAACTATCACCAACAAATTTTTTTAAAAGTTTATTAAATATTCAACATATTCTGGGAAATGGATCATTATTTATTGCATATATTTAGAGCATTCAGTTTCTTTTAATAAGCAGACATATAGTGACTTCAAGCTCTGATTTTTAAAATTTTAATAAGTGCAGAATGTGTTAAGGAGAGATCAGAAGTCATTAAGACTAGAGGCAAGATAGCTGATTAAGAACCCTTAGTTTACAATGAAGATCCTTAATTTACAAAAGGTCCTTCCAAATAAATAAGATAAATACTTCACTCCAAAATTGAGCAAATATATGGATGATCAGTTCACAATTAAAGAAAAATGGTCAGAAACTGTATTTTCACCTGTCAAATGCTCATCTTTTTGTTTTAAGTCATACAACATTGCTTAGGGCATCTGTACTGTTGGCATGAGAGTAAATTGTTAGGAAGTTCCTGGAGGATAATTAGGCAGCGTGTTTCCAAAAACGTCTAGCAGTTGTGCTTGCTTCTAATCCAGCAATTATACTTCTAGAAATCATTACTAAATTTTAAGAAATATTTGTAAAAATTTACTTGGAAGAACTTTTTTGCAACATTTCTCATGAAAGTGGAATATAATGGGGAATCTTAAATATTAAGAAATTAGTTATATACCTTTTGAGGCATCTGTGTAGTAGAACACTATGCAATCATTAATGACGGTACAAAGATAAGGACATTAAGCATGCTCATGATAGGGACGAGCAGATGGTGTAATGGTTACGTCACTGGACTCCCATGGAGTTAACTATTTTTCAAGTTCCAGATCTGGCAGCTTAAAACTCACACTAGACACATGTGCATGCATGCTCACAATCCTGAGAGGAGAATGGAAGAGAAAGGATTGTGGCATGGCCATTCCCCCCGACAGGGATGATTTCTCCCTTTCTGTCTCTCTGTCTCTCTGGTTAGCACCCAAAAATCTCTCAGAAAAAAAAAAAGTGCTTATGATAAATGTTAAGTGAAAATATATGTTACAAAACAGTACATTCAGTTTGATTCCTTTTTAATCATATTGTTAATTCTAGAACTATCTACACAAGTGTGCACATACACCCATTATATGTACTAAAGAAGAACTGATGAGTCATTTACTTGGGGGGCTTTATTCATAACTAAAGAAAATTTGGGGCTATTTTTATTCTATAGTATTTTTCAGGAAGTCTTAATATTTCCAAACATTGCTATCCATTCAAATTTAGCACTGTAGTGACAGTCTGTATTTTTAAGAAAATTTAATTTCAGAATAAGATGTTTACTAGTCATTCATCCTGATTGATTTTGTTGTATTGGTATGGATAAGAAATCAAACACTTATAGAAAATATGTTGGTGACAAATATCTTTCAGAGAACTAAAAATACAGTTAACCATTTATTATTTAAATCTAAGCTTACAGATAAAATATTTTTACATGAGTGTTGTATTTTTAAATAAATAGATACTAAATAGAAACACCATATAATTATTATCCCATCATTTACCTCCAAAATGTTAACTAATAGTTTTTATTATATAGTAATACATATTCGTTGTGAACATTTTTTAAGTTAAAGGATGACTGGTCCCATAGCTTAGTGGTTAAAGAAACTGGATCCCACATAGACAACCATGGTTCAAATCCCAGCCCAGGCAGCTTGGAAAAACATGCTGGGCACATGTGGATACATCCCCAAAACCCAATAGGATAGAGAAATGGAGGACAACAGGTTACAGCATGGCCACATCTCATTAGGGGTGCTTTCTCCCTCTCTCTCTCTCTCCCCCTCTGCGCCTCTCTGGTGAGCACACACGCTCTGGCAATAAAGGAAGGAAGAAAGGGTGGAAGCTAAGCAGGCAGGTCAGGCAGGCCATGGTGTGGTGGTTAAGGTGGCCGGATCCCACATGGCCAACTACGGTTTGAGTCCCCAGACCTGACAGCTCGAGAAACATGGCTGGTGTATCTGCATGTGGACCCAAAATCCCAAAAGGAAGGAGAGATAGCAGAAAAGGGATTGCTGCATGACCATTCCCCATGGGGAGTGCTTATCTCACTACCTCTCACCCCCATTGCTCTCCAGTGAAGACACTCACCATCCAGTAAAATTAAAAAGAAAAGAATAATGTAAAACAAATAGAGCTGTCCAGTGGCATGGTAGTCGAAGCAGCTAGATCCTCCATGGCTGACAGCACCGTTCAGGTTGGACCTGGTGGCTTAAAAAATTAGGCCTGCCCCAAATCCCAAAGGATTTGGAGGAAAAGGGAGAGGAGAGGAGTTGTGGCATGATCATCCTGTATGGCAAGTGCTTTCTCGTTTTCTCCTTTCTCTTTGGCTAGTACTCACAACCTCTGGCAAAATTATAAACAAAACAAAAAACTAAAGAACATTCCCCATCACCTCACTACCAAAAGATAACCACTATTAACCTTTTGGAGTAAATCATTTTTCAGTCCTTGTGTGTGTCTCTCTCTCTCTCTCTCTCTCTCTCTCATACACACATACACACACACAAGTGATTTTAAATACCAAAACCATGCTGTATGTACGGTAAGTGGATATTCCAGTGTGAAAATCAGCAGAACCATGATGCTGGTCGTGGTGCTCTGTCCCTAAGTCACTTCAGTGTGCTCTTCCAAGCATCCTGCCTTGACTCTTATCGGCACAACTTTACCATCTTAATTTTAATGATGCTATTCCTCTGATCAAAAGTCTTTCAGTTACCTACAAAATTAAGACCAGACTCTCTCAGGCTCTGGCATCAGGCAACGACGTCTCCCAGTATACTGTATCATAATATCTGTTCTTATTTTCTTTCTCTCTTTCTGTCTTTTTCTTTCTGTTTAACTGAACCCTCAAACATGCTGGCTTATTAAAATACTGTTTGCTTTGCCTTCAGTATTTTTCAGATTTGATTCTACCCTCTCACTAACAAGATTCCTCCTGGCCAGACCAGTTCTTTGGAACCCATTCGTTGATTGTACAAAGTTCTACGAGACAATAAGTTCAGTGTAAAGCAGAAACTATGAGCCTAATATTTGTTTGTTTAAAGAATTATTTATTTTATTTATTTATTTATTTTTAATTTGCAGTAGGGCACGTATGGTCACCAGAAAGAGATGGAGAGGATGAAAGTGAGAAAGCAATCCACCAGGTCTGGGATTTGAACCACAGTTGGCCATGTGAGAGTCACTATGCCATCTGCTGGCCCGATCCTGCTGTTAGTTTTAAGGTTTAGGTTTGTGTAAGATTGTAGGTTATCCTCACTTCTTTTAGCTATAAGTGATAAGGTTAGATACGGGTGCAGTGCCTGTTACAGTCAAGTGAGAGGTGTGTTGTGGGTAATCTGTGACTAATAAGTTGTTGAAAGGCTGTGAATTAATTATTTTTTAAATAGATGATTCAAGGTTTTTTCCATAAAACATACACGTGTATGCCACCAGCAGGTGGCATGGTGGTTAAAGTGCTGGACTCCCACATGGCTGACCACAGTTCAAGTCCCAGACCTGGCAACTTGAAAATCAGGCTGGTGCTTGTGTACATGCCCAAAATCCCAGGAGGAGAATGCAGAAGGGATTGTGGTGTGACCATCGACCCTGGGGAGTGATTTCTCACCTTTCCTCTCACTGTCTCTGTCTGTCTCTCTGGCAAGCGCATGTACTCTATGATAAAAACCTCTTTAAAAAAAATACATTTGCTTTCTTTAGTGGGGGAAAAGGAGGGGGGGCACATCTCAGGGATTATGCAGCCCCGGAGTGTGTTGCACTGTGAATGTCCCTCCTAAGGCAGTTCACCAAGAGACCAGCAGAGAACCTCTCAGCTAATGATTTATAAGAAGCCTTCAGCTCAAAATTCCTGTTGGATTCTGTAATATCTGTAGTCAAAAAACAGTATTTAAGCTTTAGAGCCCCTATTACTTTGGACACATGTCTGAGCTCTTCGGCTAGATGGTAAGTTGATGAGGGAAGCAGCATCCTGCTACTTGGTCGAGTTCTGCATGTCCCCAGCGCCATGCCCTCTGCACAGTGACCCTCACTAACAGTTTGTTAATGATACGACTCAAAACGAGGAACCGAGTGGCTCCTGGATTCTTCTTAGCTATATTATGTTAAAAGCGAAGATATTTATGAATGTTTGAGAGCTCTTCATGTGCATTTAAATAAGGTACCTTAATACCAAGCAGATGAGGTCATTAATAGGCACAGGCATTTTTCCCAACTGGGGAAGAATCCCTGACGTTTTAACTCTGCCGGCGGAGTCGAAGAATCACCAACTTCTGAATAATTTTTAGACTCTACTACTGCATAATCAGCAGATAGTTCTTGGTTTTAGACATCTGTAAAGCACTTGGGTTCTAATCCCAGCTCCAACACTTGTAGGATATTTCTGGGCATCTCTGTGCTTCCATTTTCTTGCTTGTACAGTGGGAAATGAAATAGTACCAACCTCATGATGTAGTTGGGAATAAGCAAGTTAATACATCCAACCTACTCCGAACACTCAGAAAGTGCTGTGTGCTCGCTGTTACTAACACTAGCATTTTGATTGGTCCGGGCTCGTATTGCCAGTTATGCCAGCGAACTGCCTGCGTGCGTGTCCAAGGTCTGCAGTAAAAGAAAAGTGGGAGCAGTGGGGCAGCACTATCGTGACACGTGGTGCTGGACCCCCGAGGCAGGCCCTGCTTCCACATCAGAGGTCTGTCTCCCTGTACCTGCCTGGCAGGTGGGCCCAGTGTGAAGGCTCCATTGGGGGTGCGTCTCTCTCTTCCTGTCTACCCCCTTCCTTCTGGAAAAAATATTTTTTTTATCGTCACAAATTTGGTGTTTTATACAACAGAAATGTATTCTTTGACAATTCTAGAGGACATGTCACTGGGTCAAAATCAAGGTGTCAGCAGGGCCCTGTTCCTCCCTAGGGTTTCAGGAGAAAATCTGTCCCTTTCCTCTTCTCGCTTCTGGTAGCCGCCAGCATTTCACGGTTTGTGTCTGGATTACTCCATTCCAACCTCTACCTCTGTGGTCACAGTGCCTTCTCCTTTTCTCTAGATTTCCCACTCCTTATTATCAAAGATATAAATGCGATCATATTTAGAGTCAAGCAGATAATCCAGGATAATGGACCTCTCTCAAGATCCTTAACTTAATCACATCTGTAAGGTTCTTTTTTTCACCCAAGAGGTAGCATTCACCAGTTCCAGGAAATAGGAGGTGAGTATTGGAGGGGAGGGCATCATTCAGCCTACTATACCACCTAAAACAATGGATATAACAGCCAGGATTTATTACTTGCTCGTGAGTCTGGGCCACACCTCAATCCCTTCTCCTCTCAGGATCTTGGGCACGCACACACATGTGCCCGGCATTAAGTCATCTGGTCCGGGACTCAAACTGCAGTTGACTACATGGTAGTTCAGCGTCATATCCATGACGCTAACTGCTGGTCCCCCAGGGGTGTGTTCTTAGAGTGATGGCAGAAACCTAAGAGGACAAGGCTGACCACACAGGCGAAGCTCAGATCACATTATTTATAGCCCACTAGCCAAAGTCATATTTGTAGGGTGACCCATGGAGGACAAGAAGGAAGAAGTAAATATGTGTTAGACAATAGTATAACCTAGCATGGTTCTCTCTAGATGGCAGTAGTTTAAAGTTAAAAAGGCAACATACTTATTTAGGAGAGTAATAAAACTCAGATTTGAAACAAAGTTATTTAGTAATAGGGATGTTTTCTATAGTTCTTATTTGATTGCTAAGTCAAGGAGTTATGTCTATTGTAGTCTTTGTCTGGCCAAATAAATAACATTCCCTAATGTTATTATCCTGGAAATTATGTTCCATGATTTTCCATTTAGGGGCAAAGCCTCTACGGATGTGGAGACTATGAGACTCCCTTGGGCTAACTGGCTTCTGTTGCCGTAGGGTCATGATTCGGTGGATTCCATAGAGGTCTGAGAAAGAAGTAAGGGTTTTCTGCCCATTTGGGAGGATAGAAAATCTGATGGATAAGAAGAGAAGTGACCTGATGACTACCCGTCATCAGCTGCATTAAAGCCAAAGCTTTAATTATACATTAATTATAGTATCTTTTCCTGTCAGCCTTTCTCTAAGAGCTTAAATAGCTATTTCATCTAAGTAGTCTAACCAAGAGTTGGTTATACATTCCTGGGAATCTGATTTTTGTTCATTTGAGAACCAGTATACAAAAGTTGTATATTTGATTTGATGGAATTTCTCAATCTAGCTGTGATTTTTTTTTTCCCTTTCTTTCCAGTGGTAGAATTATCTCACTCTCACAGGTCCAGTGGAAAAAAAGAACATAGAGTATAGATCATGGGCACTTTCTGAGTCTTGAAGACTTCAAGAGAGAGAATAAGATTGTGCACATTTTCTTGGTCACTTAAAAATTCATTGACACGAAA
This sequence comes from Tupaia belangeri chinensis, assembly GCF_000334495.1. Taxonomy (NCBI): domain Eukaryota; kingdom Metazoa; phylum Chordata; class Mammalia; order Scandentia; family Tupaiidae; genus Tupaia; species Tupaia belangeri. The sequence continues at coordinate 1,561,519 of NW_006159909.1, read as the reverse complement.
GTGTTAACTTTTATTTAAAAAATAATTTCTTATTAAAAATCTTGTAAGTAAACAGGGAAGCAGAAACTCAGTTTAGAATATCCACATATCTGTACCTATTATGGAACCAGTTGCTTTTTGTGTGTGTTTGTGTGGAGAGGTTTTTGCTATAGGGCGCATGTGCTCGCCAGAAAGACAGAGAGAAATAGAAAGAGAGAAATCACCCCCTGGGGATGGATGGCCACACCTCAATCCCTTCTTCTCCATTCTCCTCTCAGGATCTTGGGCACACACGCACACATCCCTGGCATGAGTCTAAGCCACCGGGTCCAGGACTCCAACCATGGTCGACTACATGAGAGTCCAGCAACATAGCCATTACGCCAACTGCTGGTCCCCTGCCAGTTGCTTTAAAGTGAACATTTTATATTTTAAATAAAGCAATTTAATGTAAAAGGAATATTCATGGAAAACCAGACATCAGCAATTTTTAAAGTTGATAATTAGACTGCTCTAGAACCATCAACCTTCGACACTGATTTTGAAATTCTATGAAGACTTGAAAACTGTATGACACTGCCCTGTATTTCCTTCCTTGAATGTTCCATAATTTGCTTATACTCACAGTTGTGTAACTACATGAGCTTTTTTTTTTAATTTTTTAATTTTTATTTTCTACATTAATTCACTATACACCATCACAACACACCAATGAATTTTCCATCCAAAATACACTGTGCATTGGTTCAATCAAGCACATCCACATACATGTTCTCAGCAAATAATTTTCCAATTCTTACATCCTGCATACCTTGCCCCTTGTCTTGCCATCCCTGATTCCCCATCCCCCACCCTCTGCTATGTCCCATCTTCCTCCTCCATTGTCCCTGGCATCCATGGTTGCCCTCCATGCC
>NW_006159909.1:1552489-1559819 GCF_000334495.1 Tupaia belangeri chinensis | reverse complement strand
GTCTGCCCCGGGGGGGGGGGGGGCGCCTCCTGGCGCCACCTTGGCGCGCGGGGGGGTGCCGCGCAGGGCCCAGGAGGGCCCACGCAGGACCCGCCGCCGGTCGCAGCCTTGGCGCAGGGCCCCTTAAGTTTTTTCCATAGGGCATGTAAGCTCACCAGAGAGAGATGGAGAGGGACAAAGAGGGAGGTGAGAAATCACTCCCCAGAGTGGATGGCCTCTCCACAATTCCCTCTCCTCTGTTCTCCTTTTGGAATTTTGGGCACACACATGCACACACACCTGTTGTGATTTTCAAGATGCCGGGTCCAGGGCTCAAACTACGGTTGGCCATATGGGAGTGTAGCACCTTAACCACCATACCACCTGCTCCCTCCACCCCCACTCTGTTTCTTTTAAGTGAGTGCTTTTACTTTAAGGTTTCTGCACCTTTCTTGGATATTGAAATGCCCTCCATAGGACATTTTAATGGATAAGCAAGTCTTCTGTGAAATACAAGTATTTAGTTTATTCAAGCCAATAAGTATTCATTCAACAAATATTCTTACTGTTAGGTGTTCTTTGGGAATGCAGTGATGACTAAGATAGAAAGGGTTCGTCTTCTCATGGAGTATACATTCTAATCAGAGTGAAACAAAACGTGAGCAAATAAAGCTTCACAAATTGTGCATCACTTATGAAGGAAAGGACAAGTTGAGTGGGCAGCCCCTCCAAGGTTAAGGGAAGTGTATGGTAGATCTGGTGGCCAGGGAGACCTCTGAGGAGGTGCCATTAAATTGAGGCCTAGCCAGTGTGGAGTATTTGTCCCTAGGAAAAGCGAAGGAGAAAAGATTCAAGCGAGGAAAGTATTCCAACAAAGAAGCTACAACGAGAACAAGCTCGCACATGTGGAAGGGCTTCTAAGTGGTGTCCCCATGGTGTCTGTGCTTCTGTCACTTTGTGATGCTATTGCACCTCCGTTTCTTCAAGGTTCCCTGCAGCAGGGGTTCTGTCTGTGCAAGGTTTCAGCTGGAGTTTGGGGTTTGGTTTTCTGGAAGGACACCTGGAGGGCAGCTGTGGAAGAGTTCCATGAAATATTGATCAGAAGCCAGTTGAGATGAATGCAAAAAGACCAAAAAGAGAGTAGATTTTGATGACTCTGAAATGTTCTCATGATTCACATACAGAAATAACTGTTGAGGCAGTCTAATGCTAGTGTTACTTGAAAAGCAGTCTGGTCTGTTTTCTGTATTCAAGATAAGCATTTCTGACTTTGCATGAAACAATTTCTTATGACAGGAATATTAAGAATGATAGTATACACTCTTGTCATTTATTCCTTAAGCCTTTTGTAATCAAATAATTTTACTTATCTGTGTGCATATCTATAACCACCTATCTTATTTATTAATTGGTATCCCTGATTACTTCCCACTGACTTCTTTTTAAGAATTATTTATTTAATTTTATTATTATTATTTTTTAATTTGCTGTAAGGCATGTGAGCTCACCAGAGAGAGACAGAGAAAGAAAGAGAAAGTGAGAAAACAAGCTGCTAGGTTTGGGACCCGAACCCCGGTCAGTCAGCCATATGGGAGTCCCGTGCCTCAATCATCATGCTACCTGCTGGCCCCTCCCAGTGACTTTTTACACTTCATTTCAGAGGACACATTCTAATAAAACTTGCTAATATTAGGGCTGGGTTCATGGTGCAGCAGTAGTGAGCTGCTCAAGAAAAGCCAGATCTCGGGACCAGCAGTTGGTGTAATGGCTATGTCACTGGACTCCCATGTAGTCGCGGTTCAAGTCCCAGACCCGGTGGCTTAAACTCACACCAGGCATGTGTGTGTGCGTGCCCAAGATCCCAAGAGGAGAGTGCGTGCCGAAGATCCCAAGAGGAGAATGGAGGAGAAGGGATTGCGGTGTGGCCATCCATTCTGGGGGGTGATTTCTCGCTTTCTGTCTCTGTCTTTCTGATGAGCGCACGCACCCTATAGCAAAACCTTTTCCAAAAAAGAAAAGCCAGTTCTCACATGGCAACTGTGGTTTGAACCCCATCAGCCTGAAACACACCAGGCATATGCACAAGTGTCCAGGACCCAGTAAGCTAGAGGACTGAAGAAGGGAACTGTGGGTAACCAGAACTTGTGCTCATCTCTCTCCCTCTTTCTCTCTCTCTCTCATGTGTACATGCGTATACTCTCTTATGGATAAAGAAAGAAGAAGAATTTAAAAATTCCAGTATTAACCTTCCTCGGTGCCTGACCAGGTAGGCACTGACTTAGTCTCAGCCCATTAACAGAGAACACTTCTCATATTTCCATCAGCTGTAGCTGTTAACTCATTTGTATTCAGAGAATCTAGAGCTTTAGTGGGCATTTCACACGTTTTTAATTTTGGATAATCTACTAGAATAGGCGCAGTCCACTGCTATTCACGAAGCGATACAAAATAAAAACTCACTGCTATCAATAATTGTGGTTGAATCCCTACCCTGCCCCCATAGAGCTTATTGTTTCACCAAAAAAAATTCATTTTATTGACACATATTTGAATTTTAAAGTAGGGAAGCCCCTTCCTAAGTGTAGCAGCAGCAAAAGAATTCATAAAGCAAAGATTGGTCACATTCCTGCATAAACACTTAAAACGTCTGTTTCCTAAAAAAAAAAAAAAAAATGGTATTGGAATGCATTCAGTTGCTAAAGCAGAAAGTACACTTTGAACTGGCAGAGAAGGTAATGGATTTATTCCATACGACAGGAGGCCTCTCTATTCCACCTGCTCTTGGACCGTCATTCCAAGTCTGGCTCCCCCTTGTGGTGGCTAACAGTTTCAGCGGTCACATGTTTCCTCCACGTTCAAGGAGGAAGTTCTAAGAGTCCTTGGATAGTCTTTAAGAAAAGTGAGAATTTATTCTTTCCAGACACACCTAGCAACATCCTTCTCATGTTTTATTAGCCTGAACCAATAACCTTGACCATGTTAAAAGCAAAATGCTAAGAAACCTTTGTAAAGGTGATTAAAGGTTAGTTTATAAAGAAGGCCCTTACAAATCATCCTGTAAAATGATGATCATGGGCAATAAAGGAATAAAGAGACAGTTCACAGGGATCAGCAGTTAGCGTGATGACTATGTTGCTGAACTCCCATGTAGTCGACCTCGGTTTACATCCTAGACCCGGTGGATTAAACTCACGCCGGGCGCATGTGCGTGCGTGCCCAAGATCCCAAGAGGAGAATGGAGGAGAAGGGATTGCGCATGGCCATCCCCCCTGAGGGATGATTTCTTGCTTTCTGTCTTTCTGTCTGTCTCTGTCTTTCCGGCGAGCTCACATGCCCTATAGCCAAAACCTCTCCAAAAAAAGAGAAAAAAAAAGACAGTTCACAAAAGAAAAAATTCAAATAATGAATTTTGTAAAGTTACATAACAATAGAGCAGTGTAATCATAGCAACAATAGATCTTGTCAGCTTAGTTAAAGGTTACTGCTCAGGTGGTGGTTTTGGGAATTGGGTACTTTCCTATGTGTTGGTAAAAGTACAAATGGGTCACAACAGCAATTCTTTCTCTAGAACTTTACCATAATTAATTAATTTGTACTAACTTATGTACAGTATTACTAAAATGTTTATACTTGTAAAACAATTTTAGAAAACACTGAGAATATCTCAAGGAGATTGGTGAACTGAATGATATGTGTGTCTGACCGAGTACTGTGGGGTCATTCAGAATCACATTTATAGGAAGATCTTTGAGTACATGGGAAAAGGTTTCTGATATATCAAATTTTTAAAGTATTGTAAAACATTAATTATTATATAATCTCAGTTTTATATAAAATACGTACATAGACACAAAAGAAAATTACGCTTGGCTACAGAAGTTTATATTGTCTTTGTTTTTTGAGAGATTTTTGCTATCGGGTGTGTGTGCTTGCCAGAAAGACAGTAAGAGACGGAAAGACAGAAAGCAAGGAATCACCTCCTGGGGGGATGCCATGTTGCAATCCCTTCTCCAGTCTCCTCTCGGGATCTTGGGCATGCACACATACATTCTCTGTGTAAGGTTTAAGCCATTGGGTCTGGGACTCGAACCACAGTCAACTATCTGAGAGTCCAGCAACATAACCATTATACCATCTTCTGGTCCCAAAAAGCAGCCTCTTTATGTACTCTATATATACAGTATCAAAAGATCACTGACTTGGTAGTAGAAAAAATATTTAAGGCCCCAATGACAGGATGCAAACCATACGAGTCAGTAAAAAAGACAACACAAAAGAAGCGGATTAAAGATAGAAATATGTTGGGACCAGCAGATGGTGTAGCGGTTACATCACTGGACACCCACATGGCCAATCGCCGTTCAAGTGCTGAACCTGGTGGCTTCAAAATCAGGCCAGGTGTGTGTGCATGCATGCCCAAGATCCCTGGAGGAGAATGGAGGAAAAAGGATTGTGGTGTGGCCATCCCCCCAGGGGGGATGAATTCTCACTTTCACTCTCACGCCCTAAGGCAAAAACCTGGGAGTTCAGCGACATAGCCATTATGCTAACTGCTGGTCCTGAGGAAGCATCTTCATGCACTACCACTGGCATAGTAAGAACTGGTGACAGATGGGGTGTGGGGACACAGGGCTACATGAAGGACAGTGGTCTAAAGAAAAGCCTGCTTGGGACCAGCAGTTAGCATAATGGCTATGTCACTGGACTCCCACATAGTCGACTACGGTTCGAGTCCCAGACCCTGTGGCTTAAACTCACGCCGGGTGCTTGTGCGTGCATGCCCAAGATCCTGAGAGGAGAATGGAGGAGAAGGGATTGTGGCGTGGCCATCCCCCCTGGAGGGTGATTTCTCACTTTCTGTCTCTCTGTCTCTCTCTGTCTTTCTGGCGAGCACAGGCGCCCTATAGCAAAAACCTCTCCCAAAAAAAAGAAAAGAAAAGCTTGCTGGCCCAACCTTCCATTGTCTACATGCTACTAGCAAGAGCTGTGAACATGCACTGCCTTTCTCTAGGACCAGGATGCATATGTCTGAAAGATGATCATTTCCCAAAGCCAAGAATAGGCCAGCAAAAATACTGAGTGGTCGGGAAGGTCATGACATATTTTTGCATAGAAAGGCAGAAAAATACATCATGAGTTTCCCAACAACCTAATATATTAACGTATGACAAATAAACCTAGGTCAAATGTATTCCTAGCTTTTATAAAATGGTGGATTTATCTTAAGAGAAACATTTAACAGCACAGTATAAATATAAGTCATGAATAAGTACTTTTAAAATACCTATTCTTAACGTATGGCAAGTTCTAGCACAGTCTGGCACATGATAGTGAAAGGATGTTTCCTCTCCTTTCCTCGAGTAGTAGTAACAGTCATCAGATGAAAGTCACAGATAGTGGTTGTCAGTACCATGTACACTTTGGATCAGAGAGAACCTTGAAATGACACCGTAGAATGTTTGCTTGTTATTGGTAACTGTTACCGATAAATGATGGTACCATATTCACTATTATAAATCATCTAGTGTAACATCCTTACTTCACAGTTAAGTACAGAAAGCCTGCAAAATTTGATTTGCCCAGTTTCCCAGGAGCGAGTAGAAAATGCTAGACTCTTCCATCTGAGCAAAGTTGTTTCTACTCTACCCTCAGCGACCATCAAGGAGCTGTCCACATAGATAGTGCTAGACTTCCCTGAAACGATCTCTTTTGAGACTTCGGAACGCAAGCTTCCTTACACAGGTTACATTGTTGAACTGGCTCCTTGGTCTGCTGGTTAAGGAAGCTGGATCCCACATGGCCGACCCCATGGTTTGAGTCCCAGACCCAGTAGCTTGAGAAACACACTGGACACGGGTACATGTGTGCCCAAAATCCTGAAAAGAGAAGAAATGGAGGGAAAGGATTGGGGCATGACCATACCACTTGAAGGATGCTTTCCCTCTCTTTGTCACTCTAGCAAGCCCACACACCTTAAAATCACACTCAGGTCATTCAAAAGAGACTATATACTCAGTTCCGAATTGGAACATTGTCTACTTTCATATGAAGAATAGAGAGAATTTCGAAAATGAGTTTGCTTTTGGAACACTGGGAAATGAGTGGTAAGGTACAGATTTGTCTGATCCTTTCAAGTTTCCGTTATTTCAGTGAAACTGAAAACTCAAATTTCAGTTGACTTTTCAAGTGAGCTAGGGAACCAATCAAAACTGAGATGATTGTAAAGGTGTACTGATGTAGTTCTTTAAGGAGTTCTGAAGGTTGTAGATGTTAGCCAGAAAGGAAAGGGAGTCCCCCCATTTGTGAAAGTGTAGCCTGCCCTCCTTTCCTGGTGATTGGTCACTGTGGTACTAGATGGAGGTGGGTCTGGGGGTGGGGAAGCTGGGGGAACCTTCTGAGCACTGAAACATTACCAGATGCCTCATTGTTTCTGTTCACATGCTCAAACACTTGACTAAGCCTCTGCCATTTATAACAAAAAACAGTTTAGAAGTAGGCTTGACCTTAGAGATTATGAAGATAAGTTATCCATGTCGTACCTCCTTTCCTAAGAAAACAAAACCAAACAGTGGAAAGCAATCACTTCAGTATAGCTGCAGAGTATTCAATTTTGAAAAAAGATTGAATCTTGGAAGGTCCAGACTTACTTACAAACCTTACAAACTGAAGTCATTTTATTTTCATTTGTCTACAAAATAATTGCAGTTTTGGTATTGACAGAATTAATGTTGAGCTGTCCTCTGATAGGAATTGACCAAAAGGTTCGATTGCTTCTTGAAGTTAATGCTGGCAAGGAGGTCATCAGAGCATGTCATCGTCATAGTGAAGAAGTCATTAATAGGCAACATTTGTATTCACTGAAGAATTTCAAGGTCAATGGGTCTGGACAAGGCCATATCTAAAATGTACACATCCTACATGAAGGTTCAGGAGTCACCTAATTCAGCAAGTTAGTCTCCAGGTCAGGTAGCTCAGGGACAGTCATTTCTAAATTACACTCCACCAGGTGTACACCCTCCCCCAGTAGTTAGTCAGTTCATCAGAACAACTTACGATGGTCAGACACACATGTACTTTTTGCATGTCCCTCTTCCTTCCTGTTTTAGTGCGTTTACATTTGTTTTATTGACAGAGGATATGGTTATCTTGTTGCTTAGATTTCCCCTAGGTCATCTCAAAATGTTATTAATTTATCTATAAAACTACGGGTTTTGTGTCAGGAATTGTGCTAAGTGGCTATAAATTAGACCCACTGGATTCATTTTCTTTTTCTTTTTTTTTTTTTTTTTTTTTTTTTTTTTTTTTTTTTTTTTTTTTTAAATTTTTTTTTTTTTTTTTATCACAACCCACA
>NW_006159909.1:1548249-1548946 GCF_000334495.1 Tupaia belangeri chinensis | reverse complement strand
GCGCCGGCTTCCGCCGTGGATTCTTTTTCTTATCAGTATGTATGAATGGGCTGTTTTGGTAAAAACGTTTGGCACCAGTATTTTTTAAAAATAGCACATTACTCTTTATTTTATCTTTTATAGAGGAGTAATCCAGGAAGATTTTTCTATCTTTGAGTCTCTTTAAAATCACTCTCAGAAGGGGCCACGTCTTCATTAATCAATCATAAAATATCCCAAATCAGATGCAACTGTCATATTCTTAAATTTGACGGAGTATGTGAAAACCAAAGATAAGTTTTGTGTATTTTACAGTTTGCTCAGAGTTCTACTTGGTATCTAAACAAACTCTCCTCTACTACAACTCTTTAACAACCATAAAATGTCAGAACTCTGCAGAATAACTATATATGGCTTACTTAAGGGTGGAAATGGAAAAAAATCCTTCTAAAAATTGTCACTAGGCATGGAGGACCTGGGAAGCTGACTGTTTGAAGGATCCTGATTGTGAAAACCAAGAGAATATTCAGTCCAGAACATTGGGCAGTTGTGAAGTATGCTTTATATTGACGAGACATAAAGAGCCATTGCTCATATGACTAGAATTTGTAAGAACAAAACAAAACCAAAAAATAAATAAATAAAACATTGGGAGCTCGGGGGGGGGGGGGGGGGGGAAATAAAATTGACCTATGATTAATTCTGAGACTAAAACAAA
>NW_006159909.1:1511865-1547725 GCF_000334495.1 Tupaia belangeri chinensis | reverse complement strand
GGGGGGGGGGGGGGGCATGGAGAAAGTAAAATTGACCTATGATTCATTCTGAGACTAAACCAAAGATACGTCATTGACCTACTTCTTATTGGAATGTAACCTAGAATCCTACATCTTTTGCAAAGTGTATTTTGTACTTTAATGACTGTCTAGTCTTGCTTTGAAATGCCTGACCACTGAGGAGGTATGCACCAGGAGAAAAAATGGTAGCATTGAGATGGCATTATAGAACATCTGGCTAGACTTCACAGCCATGCTGTTTATATCCACTTTCAACACCCCTAAAAGAATAGTAATAAGAATTGGAATACAGATTGGATAAACCCACAGAACAAATAGAGCTTTAGTGGAAACAACAATAGACAAGGACATAATTTTGAAGTGAACAGGTGGTTACTCCCTCAAGCAGGTGAGAAAAGTGTTTTAAATCTAAGTGTCTACAGAGAACAAGGCAGACAAGCTCATTGATGTAACCACATGGCATAGAAAGATTTAGGAGTGGGGAGGACCAGGTACTTCTTTAGGTAGGAATGAGGAGTAAAGCTGAAATTAAGGATAGTACATAAAAGTATAAATACCAAAGAGTAAGACACCCTGGGGCCAGCAGGTAGCGTGGTGGTTAAGGGCCCCAGACTCCCACATGGCTGATTGCGGTTCGAGTCCTGAGCCTGGTGACTTGCTTTCTCAGTTTCTCTCTCTCTCTCTCTCACTCACTCTGTCCCTCTCTGGTCAAATTTAAATAAATAAATAAATAAATAAAGTAATAAATAAAGTAATTTTTTTAAAAAAAAAAGAGTAAAACACCCCACCCCCCATTCATCTTCACTCAGATTTTGTCAGCAAAGAGAAACATTTTAAGATTCTGATGGTCCCACAGGTGGTTAGTCCCTACTTAATCACCCTGTACTGAAGTCCACCGTTCATAAAGCACATACATAGAGCTTCCAAGTGGCTTTTCACCCTCCACTATAAGCAAATAGCCAAGGATCCAAAGACTTTGAGGAAGGCCTCTGATGCAAAAGGCTAAGACCAAGACAAACAGGAAAAGAGAATTTAGAGGCAGCAGGTACAGTACAGGGAGCCGTGTAAAAAAATAAACTATCACTCATATACTCAGAGAGAAAGATGAGATGTTGCAGTCACAAATCAAGAACAACATACTTTTCTAAGAAAATTCTAAGAACAAGAGTGAGCTATTGAAGATGGACAGCATGGCAGCTAATCTAAAAGATTCAGGCTTGGACAGTGACATTGAAAACATTCATTCAACACATGTAATCAAGTGACTATACTATCCTTGGCATTTTTCTAGACAGTGGGAATATGTCCATGAGCAAGTGAACTGAAGATACCTGACTTGGAAGAGCTTGAACTCTAGGAGTGGGAGGGCATAAACAATACCACAATATGTAAATTATGAGCTATATTGGAAGGTATTAAACCAGGAGGATGGAGGAGACAAGGACAAGTTGAGCCTTCAGTAGAATGATCCGAGTTGGTTTCATTGAGGAGACAATGGAGTGACCGTGCAGAGAGGACGAAGAAGGTAGCCATACCATAGAGATCATCACAGGCACAGCCGCCCAGAGACAGGAGCATGCCTGGCTAGTGCAGGATAAGAGTAGGTCAGGGAATGAGCCAGGGAGTAACCAGCAGGAGATGAGGTGGAGAGGTAACAGTGCCAGGTCACCTGAGGCCACCTCTGTTGGAGGGCAGTAGCTTTTACTCCAGAGGAAATGGAGTGCTGCTGCAGAGTTTGAGCAGAGAAGTGACTTCATCTGACCTAGGTCTTGAAAGAATCAGCATTGCTATTGAGGGCTGGGAACTGGCTCCTCAGTCACAGGGAGGTGTGCAGTATCACTCAGCATTTTCTGTCTGTGCCTCAGTTGTTCTCTGGTCCCAGAAAGCCTCTTGTAGCTTTCAGCTCTCCTCTTGCGTCATGTCCTAAAGCAAATAATGTCTGGCTGGTTCCACTGTTAATGCTGCTGCTCTTTTAACTGGTGGCCTTTCTGCTTCCCTTGTTTATTGAACCTCTCAGGCCTAGGTAAGTAAGTGTTAAGCAGTTCATTAAATATTACATTTAATTTTCTGCTCTTTGACGCTCTATCATCAGACAAAGTCCTCTACAAAGGTGAGCTCCATATCCCTCTGGAAAAACTAACAGTTTAAACTGCTTTAAACAAAAAGAGGAAGTAGAAAAATCTATCTTCTACTGTAAATTTTAACGTGTGGACCCTTGGTGGGAAAATTAATGATCGTTCCCACCCACAGACACACAATCTTGGGTGCATATCTTTTTAAACCAAACGTGCTTCGATTATAAGAAAAAAAGCCATCTTTTTTTTCTCATAGTTATTTTGCTCTGCAGTTTTTCAGTACTACTTTTCCTCAGATGTTAAAAAATAAATACATAAAGCCTAAGGGTCTTCTGGTAAAACTGAAGCTGTAACTGCAGGTTCACAGAATTTCTTCCCCAAAATTATGTAAGATTAACAAATATCAAATGTAAAAATACCAGAGAACATGCCATCAGCCCTGAAGCCAAGAGAAGCTTTCAACTTTATACTGTTCACTTTGAGAAAAATCATCCATAAAGAGAAAAATTGGAACAAATTGAAAGAAGGTGCTAAAAAGTCATCATATTCTTCAAAGAGAAGAATGGAACATGCAGAAGTACAGTGAGATTTTGGAAAGTCTCACTGCTTTTGAAGGTATTGGCATTCTGTATGCAGGTATGCCAGAAGGAAAGCTTAGAATACCCAGCTCCACTGGGGCCTGTTTCTTTCATCAGAAAGACTTCTTTCCTCAGGCAGGAAGAGTCAGCAGGAGTTACCATCTTTCCTGCCTCTTATGTATCAATAAGTGGGTAAGGCATGGGAAAGCATTTGCTAGCAATAATTATTAACATCCAACCAAGAAAAAGCTCCACCATGGCCGGCTTTTGGCACAGGTGGAGCTCACAGGAGAGAGACAGTGAAAGACAGAGAGGGAAAGTGAGAAATCACACCACAGGGTGGATGGCCATGCTGCAGTCCCTTCTCCTCTGTTCTCTTGGCAGTTTGGGCATGTACGCACATGCACCCAGTGTGTTTTTCAAGCCCCTGGGTCCAGGACTGGAACCACGGTTGGATGTGGGAGTCTATTGCCTTAGCTATCACATCACCTCTAGTTTCCTGGTACATCTTTTAAAAAAAATTTTTTTTCTTTATTCATGATAGAGAATGTGTGTGCATGTGTATGAGAGAGAAAGAGAGAGGAACACCCTTTACAGGGTCTGGTTATTCAGCACCCCCTTGTTCTAGTCCTCCAGGCCATCAGACCTCAGGCACTGACTAGTGTATATGCCTGGCATGTTTCAGGTGGATGGAGCTGGGGAGTCAATACTTTTTTGTACAGGGGTTTGGTTTCTCTTGAGCGACCCTCAATAGCAATGCTGATTCTTTCAAGACTGAAGTCAGGTGATGTCACTTCTCTGCTCAAACTCTGCAGCAGCTCTCCATTTCCCCTAGAGTAAAAGCTAGTCCCCTCCAATGCAGGCGGCCCCAGGTGATCTGGCACCGTTACCTCCCCACCTCATCTCCCGCTGGTTTCTCCCTGCCTCATTCCAGCCATGCTGGCCTCCTCTATGTCCCTCTCTCTCTCTCACTCTATCCCTCTCTGCTCAAATTAAAATAAATAAATAAAGTTAAATAAAATGTTCCTTTAAAAAAAAGATATACAGTGATAATAGTAAACCAGAAGTCACAATTGATCAATAAATAAAGGAAGAACCTGAGATCAGTAATCTGCAAGTTAAAAAATGATAGAAATAGGGCGCCGAGGAGGCCCGAGCTCGTCAGTCGCTCCGATGTGGGGAATGGGAGGCGTGATGGTTCACATCTTGAATGGACAAGTATTGGACAGTGGAGTCAGTCCCCATGGAGGTTATCTTTGATAACAGATTTCTTCTGGGGAATAGCCGAGTTTGTAGTTTTGTTTTTCAAAACTCTGCTTCAGCAAGATGTGAAAGAGAGAAGAGGCCATAGAAACTCATCTGATTCCAGATATGATGACGGAAGAGGGCCCCTCGGAAACCTCCCTGAAGAATGGGTCGAATCAATCATCTGCGTGGCCCCAGTCCTCCTCCAAGGGCTGGTGGAGGAGGAAGGTGAACATCTGCTCTAAGAAGCAGACGACTGGACGTGCACATCCATAAGCAGGAGGAAGCCGTCAGGAAGGAGAGGTCTGACCACGCCAGACAAGCTAGATGACTGTGCCCGTCTGAACAAGGACTGCTCTGTGTCCTCACAGATGAATGAGGTTATGCCAGGAATTCCCTCCGCAGGGATCTGGCCTGATCGATACGCAGTTCTATAAATGCACATTTGTCTCATTATCTTTTTTGTATAGTTGATTAAAGTATTGGTATCATTTTAATAAGTAAAAAAAATAATAAAAATGAAACAATACCATTACTTCCTACAGGGAAAAACAAATTTATTTGATAAAGGAATAGTCTTCTTACCTTAGAGATGATCCAAATTTATAATTACTGCATAATGTAATGGAATATAATTGTTTATTAGGTAAAGTATTCAATATGCAATACGGTTAGTATAATATATGTAATAATATAAACATTATCAACTTCAAAGTTTTGATGTAACTATTATTGGGATGATAGAGAAGAAGTAAGAATGATGGTCAGAGATCTAAATCGCCCACTTCTGTAATTTGGATTGTGTCTAGAAGGATCCACCAAGAAAAAAAAAGTATATATTATTTATTAACATGACGGTAAATATCAGAAGAATTAGCTAAAATAGTTTATGTGTCACGGACTGCAAAGTAGAGAGTTGGATTTAGCCTAGGGAGAAGGGCTTCTGTCATTTATTATAAGCATTTTTGTATCATCTTATTTTTTCAACCATATAAAACCTCAGTAAACCAACAACACAGATAAAAGTTTAAGGGATGTTAAAAAACCAGCTTTCAAAAAGCACTTACATCATTTTCTTTTCAACTTACTAAGATGTGAAAAGATTTTATAACCAAAAATATTTTCATAAGAAGCTCTATAATAGCACTTCTTTAAAATTAAAGTTTTATTTTCTACATAGATGTGGCTCCAGGGGGTCTGAATTGCCATCTCCTTAAAAAATAAATAAATAAATAAATAAATAAATGGCAGCAAACAGTATGAAACTTTAAAAGTGCTTTGCCTAAGAAATTGAATCACATACTTCCACCCTCTAATTGTATTCTTTCGGTTTTTCAAGATACTAAAGAAGGGACCTTTATTTTAGCTCTTGACTGGGGGCGTAACAAAGCCATCTGTACAGGGATTCAGCTACAAGGAAAAGAACCATTTTAACTAAAGGGGTTGCTGTCCTGATGCCACATGAGATGACATGGTAGTTTTCATTGCCTCGTTGTCTTTAAATATTCTGTTGCTATGTAAACTCTAGATTCTCATCATAAATTATCCATGTCATGTTTCCTGTATGTAATATGTTATGATTTTTCATGACCCTTTGGGATCCCTTAGTGACCTCCTCACATATAGGGTGCAAAAAAGTCTATTTTTATTGTGTAGCAGGATGAAAGGGAAAATATTGCAAGCCTGTGATACAAGTTTAAGAGTCTACATGAAGACAAACCCAAAAGAACTGAGTAAGAGAGGCAAGGCTCAGGTTATTTGGTGGACACAGATGGGGGCTTAAGAAAATGTAAAGGAAGCCTTAGGGAGTCTGGAGAATGCACACCGCGGGCTCTGAACTAGAGACTGAACATCTTGGCCCTGCAAGGCCAGTGACTCAGGAGGGAAGTGATACCATCAACCTAGGAATGGGAACAGTTATTTAAGCAGCAGCATTAAATACACACTGGGCCATGATGTGGATGTGTTACCAGGAGTTTCTTGAAGAAAGTAATTAGAGCCATTTCTGGTTGTGAAGATTCCAGTAACAGAGGAAAAGAAAGGGATTCGCACTGGAAATACCGTGGAAGAAAGAGTGAATTTTGTGGTAGAGAGGATCTATAGGGGAGAGCCAGTGGTGAACCGAAGGTTACACCAAATTTGTTTTTGTTTGAGAAGTTGAAAAATATGGGCACCTGGATAAAGGATCCTGAAAAATACGTATTTCTGACTTCCCAGGCTTGAATGATGTTGACATCGAGACATGTATGTGTTGTCTGATTTCTGAGCATGGACAGACTTAACAAAAATGATATGATATTAGTAATCCGCTTTACCCTTTCCTGGGAAATACATCTAAATTCTTGGAAATTTACATAGCACCTGGGGAGAGGAGGTCCGGAGGCTGTGTATAAATCAGTCTTTAAGTCCAGTGATGTTACTCTAGTGGCCAGTATGTGCGCTCCGTGAGCTAGGTTTTCCAAGAGAACTATAGATGCATATAGTATTTGGTTCTAACTCATTTTGCTTCCCTTCACATTCCTAAAGTATTTATCCAAAGATATTTGCATTTTGACTTTTTTCTTTTCATGATAAGAGAATTAAAATAGGGCTCTTGCTTCAAACTCAGCACAGGTTCTAGTGTAGATGAACGAATCTACAAGTCACCGACGTGACTCCTAGCTCCATCTGTTGGTGGCCAGGAGAATTGACTTGCTTTGACTTAAGCTGATTTTGTACACACTTGCAAGTCCCCTGTTGAGTTTGTAAGTAGAGAAACTTATGTAATGTCGCAGTCATGTGCTACTTAGCCAGCCAGCAACATCTTCCTTTCTCTGTCTCTCTTGTGAAGGTGTGGCGGGGCACCCTGGCCCGCAGGCGGTACAAGAGGACCAAAGCAGCTCTGACCATAATCAGGTACTATCGACGCTACAAAGTGAAGTCGTACATCCACGAGGTGGCCAGGCGCTTCCATGGCGTCAAGACCATGAGAGACTATGGGAAGCATGTAAAGTGGCCAACTCCTCCTAAAGTTCTTCGTCGCTTCGAGGATGCCCTACAGGCGATTTTTAATAGGTAAGAACTCTTAGATACATGCTGCATCCATTTATGGTAGCACACTTAATATATGAAATCACAAACCCAGGACCACGGTATTGACTCAGCGATTTTCTGTTATGACATTTATCTTTACCTGGTGTCTTCAGTTATAGATCTCATTTTGTTTTCTCTTCTTTTTTTTGGAGAGTTTTTTGCTATAGGGTGCGTGCGGTCCTCAGAAAGACAGAGAGAGACAGAAACAGTGAGAAATCACCCTCTGGAGGGATGGCCACACTGCACGCTGCAATCCCTTCTCCTCCATCCTCCTCTTGGGATCTTGGGCATGCACACACACACGCCTAGCCTGAGTTTAAGCCATGAGTTTAAGCCACCAGGCCCAGGACTCGAACCACAGTCAACTACATGGGAGTCCAGCAACATAGCCATTACACCAACTGCTGGATTCATTTCCAGAGGGCATCTGTCTACCTCTCAAAACAATGGAACTGTCAATTTATTTGTTCTGTAGAGGCAGACAGCAGTATATTACAATCTCTGGACCCACACAATATTTAAAATAAGCTACTAGCATTCCGTCTCTACTTCCTTCTATTAGCAAAAAAAAAAAAAAAGCTTTATCTTCAAATCATCACACGTAATTCAAAGTAGAAAGTGTGTGAATCCTCTCAGAGCACTGGTTCTCGATCCTGCGGTTCCTTAGAATCACGAGGATTTATGAAATGTACCAATGCCTTGGTCCCACCTCCACAGTCCGTTTAATGGAACTGGGGTGTAGAACCCAGGCAGAGGTTCTTTTTAAGTTTCCCACATGGTTTAAAAGCACAGAGAAGGATGGAACAACTGTTTTTGAGCAAACTGTTTTATAAACAAAGGTTCGTGTAAAATTTGGTACCTTTCCAGCAGACTTCACTTTTTTTTTTTGAGAGGTTTTCGCCATAGGGCACATGCACTCGCCAGACAGACAGAGAGACAGAGAGACAGAAAGCAAGAAACCAGGGGGGATGGCCATGCCACAATCCCTTCCCCTCCATTCTCCTCTTGGGATCTTGAGCATGCACGCACACACACCCGGCGTGAGTTTTAAGCCACCAGGTCCGGGACTCGAACCGCGGTCGACTACATGGGAGTCCAGCAACATAGCCATTATGCTAACTGCTGGTCCCCAGACTTCACTTTTTTATTACCTACCCTGAATCTGAGTTTCTAGGTACCCATATGTCCTTCATGTGTTGTCAGTGGACATCATACCTGTGCAGCTCTGCCTGAGATACAGCTGTTTAGGCATACAAGCTAAGCTCGTAGTTCTAAAATGTAGTCATCTGGTATCATGGTACATCATAATTAATTAATTGATAAACTGAATGTAAAACCACTGATGTATACTTCAGGACCAAATCATATTGCAGTGATTAAGAAAACAGACCTGGAGGCTGGGTTCATATTCCACCTTTTCCACTGACTTCGGCAAAACCAGTTAACCTCCTAGGGCCGCAGTTTCCTTCTCTGTCAAAGGACCTGCCTCCTGTGGCAGAGAGGATTATGAGTAAATATGGATAAAGCATTTGACATGGCACCTGACACGAAGTAAACACCACAGAAACGCTTGTTCATACCAAGTGTGCATGCATACACAGTCCACATCATTTGGGCTTTATTTTTCCCTCTCATTTTTATGCAAGCAGGATTATATGTATAGCTATGTGACTTTACTTAGTAAGTCTTAGAGTCCTGTCCATAACAATAAAAATCTACCAAATATTTTTCACGGCTGCAGAAGATTCGTTCTGAGTTTGATGCAGTTATGCTACGTCTCAAACAGTCATCTTTCTATATTTTGCAGTTTCAGTTGTAGCCTAGAACTGATTAATTTGTATAAAATCCAGTTTATTCATTCAGCAAATATTTACGAAATGCCTGTTGTGTTAGGCACTGGTCGAGAGCTTGTGTTAGGCACTGGTTAGGCAGCTTTCCCAGAGCTCATACTCCATGGCATTTGAAAATAGCGTGTCTGTTCTGTGTGTTGTCTGCGCGCATATGCAGATACACACATGCGCACGCGCACACACACACACACACACACACACACACACACACTGAGTCTTGCCAGCTGTGGTAATCTATCCCAGGGGTTAGTAAACTTTTTCTAAAAGGGCACAATAGTAAACGTTTTATGCTTAATGGGCTACATATGGCCTCTGTCATATATTCTTCTTTGTTTTGGTTTGGTTTTATTACAAAAATGTAAAAGCTAGTCTTAGCTTATGGGCAGTCCAGAAACAGAATGTGGGCCACATTTGACATAGGCTATAGTTTACCAAACCCTGATCTAGTCACTAGCTGGAATTTTAGGCAAATGCACACACACAAATGCACACACACCTTGTGTGAGTTTTAAGCCGCTGGGACTCGAACTGCAGTTGAGTGCGTGCAAGTTCAGCGACGTAACCATTATGCCATCTGCTGGTCTCTAATTGAGCCTTCTTTGTTCCCCACTTTGTCTTCTTTTCCTATCATTAAGGCTGGTGATTTTTACGGCTGCAGCTGGTGATGGCGGCAATTTGCTTGATCAGGATGAGAAATGTGGGTAGCTCTCCATGGTTGTGTAAGTCAGGTCCCAAGTCATCCAGGTGCCTCTGTGCCATGGACCTCAGTCAGGTGTGGACCTTGTCCTGGGCCACTGTGGGCAGTGAAGAAGGGACAGAATGACCACTTATGTAGGTTGGATGCAGACCAACAGACCATACGGGGAACTTCTTCTCACCAGTAAGCAGACTTTGGACCTCAGGGGCTAATTAGAGCCATTGCCTAATTTAGTGTTGCAGGACCTTCCTGTCACCAGTGCCCTGACTTTCTGTACCAGCTACTCCAGGGGTGGCGGGGCCCCCTGGCCCGCAGGCGGTACAAGAGGACCAAAGCAGCTCTGACCATAATCAGGTACTATCGACGCTACAAAGTGAAGTCGTACATCCACGAGGTGGCCAGGCGCTTCCATGGCGTCAAGACCATGAGAGACTATGGGAAGCATGTAAAGTGGCCAACTCCTCCTAAAGTTCTTCGTCGCTTCGAGGATGCCCTACAGGCGATTTTTAATAGGTAAGAACTCTTAGATACATGCTGCATCCATTTATGGTAGCACACTTAATATATGAAATCACAAACCCAGGACCACGGTATTGACTCAGCGATTTTCTGTTATGACATTTATCTTTACCTGGTGTCTTCAGTTATAGATCTCATTTTGTTTTCTCTTCTTTTTTTTGGAGAGTTTTTTGCTATAGGGTGCGTGCGGTCCTCAGAAAGACAGAGAGAGACAGAAACAGTGAGAAATCACCCTCTGGAGGGATGGCCACACTGCACGCTGCAATCCCTTCTCCTCCATCCTCCTCTTGGGATCTTGGGCATGCACACACACACGCCTAGCCTGAGTTTAAGCCATGAGTTTAAGCCACCAGGCCCAGGACTCGAACCACAGTCAACTACATGGGAGTCCAGCAACATAGCCATTACACCAACTGCTGGATTCATTTCCAGAGGGCATCTGTCTACCTCTCAAAACAATGGAACTGTCAATTTATTTGTTCTGTAGAGGCAGACAGCAGTATATTACAATCTCTGGACCCACACAATATTTAAAATAAGCTACTAGCATTCCGTCTCTACTTCCTTCTATTAGCAAAAAAAAAAAAAAAGCTTTATCTTCAAATCATCACACGTAATTCAAAGTAGAAAGTGTGTGAATCCTCTCAGAGCACTGGTTCTCGATCCTGCGGTTCCTTAGAATCACGAGGATTTATGAAATGTACCAATGCCTTGGTCCCACCTCCACAGTCCGTTTAATGGAACTGGGGTGTAGAACCCAGGCAGAGGTTCTTTTTAAGTTTCCCACATGGTTTAAAAGCACAGAGAAGGATGGAACAACTGTTTTTGAGCAAACTGTTTTATAAACAAAGGTTCGTGTAAAATTTGGTACCTTTCCAGCAGACTTCACTTTTTTTTTTTGAGAGGTTTTCGCCATAGGGCACATGCACTCGCCAGACAGACAGAGAGACAGAGAGACAGAAAGCAAGAAACCAGGGGGGATGGCCATGCCACAATCCCTTCCCCTCCATTCTCCTCTTGGGATCTTGAGCATGCACGCACACACACCCGGCGTGAGTTTTAAGCCACCAGGTCCGGGACTCGAACCGCGGTCGACTACATGGGAGTCCAGCAACATAGCCATTATGCTAACTGCTGGTCCCCAGACTTCACTTTTTTATTACCTACCCTGAATCTGAGTTTCTAGGTACCCATATGTCCTTCATGTGTTGTCAGTGGACATCATACCTGTGCAGCTCTGCCTGAGATACAGCTGTTTAGGCATACAAGCTAAGCTCGTAGTTCTAAAATGTAGTCATCTGGTATCATGGTACATCATAATTAATTAATTGATAAACTGAATGTAAAACCACTGATGTATACTTCAGGACCAAATCATATTGCAGTGATTAAGAAAACAGACCTGGAGGCTGGGTTCATATTCCACCTTTTCCACTGACTTCGGCAAAACCAGTTAACCTCCTAGGGCCGCAGTTTCCTTCTCTGTCAAAGGACCTGCCTCCTGTGGCAGAGAGGATTATGAGTAAATATGGATAAAGCATTTGACATGGCACCTGACACGAAGTAAACACCACAGAAACGCTTGTTCATACCAAGTGTGCATGCATACACAGTCCACATCATTTGGGCTTTATTTTTCCCTCTCATTTTTATGCAAGCAGGATTATATGTATAGCTATGTGACTTTACTTAGTAAGTCTTAGAGTCCTGTCCATAACAATAAAAATCTACCAAATATTTTTCACGGCTGCAGAAGATTCGTTCTGAGTTTGATGCAGTTATGCTACGTCTCAAACAGTCATCTTTCTATATTTTGCAGTTTCAGTTGTAGCCTAGAACTGATTAATTTGTATAAAATCCAGTTTATTCATTCAGCAAATATTTACGAAATGCCTGTTGTGTTAGGCACTGGTCGAGAGCTTGTGTTAGGCACTGGTTAGGCAGCTTTCCCAGAGCTCATACTCCATGGCATTTGAAAATAGCGTGTCTGTTCTGTGTGTTGTCTGCGCGCATATGCAGATACACACATGCGCACGCGCACACACACACACACACACACACACACACACACACTGAGTCTTGCCAGCTGTGGTAATCTATCCCAGGGGTTAGTAAACTTTTTCTAAAAGGGCACAATAGTAAACGTTTTATGCTTAATGGGCTACATATGGCCTCTGTCATATATTCTTCTTTGTTTTGGTTTGGTTTTATTACAAAAATGTAAAAGCTAGTCTTAGCTTATGGGCAGTCCAGAAACAGAATGTGGGCCACATTTGACATAGGCTATAGTTTACCAAACCCTGATCTAGTCACTAGCTGGAATTTTAGGCAAATGCACACACACAAATGCACACACACCTTGTGTGAGTTTTAAGCCGCTGGGACTCGAACTGCAGTTGAGTGCGTGCAAGTTCAGCGACGTAACCATTATGCCATCTGCTGGTCTCTAATTGAGCCTTCTTTGTTCCCCACTTTGTCTTCTTTTCCTATCATTAAGGCTGGTGATTTTTACGGCTGCAGCTGGTGATGGCGGCAATTTGCTTGATCAGGATGAGAAATGTGGGTAGCTCTCCATGGTTGTGTAAGTCAGGTCCCAAGTCATCCAGGTGCCTCTGTGCCATGGACCTCAGTCAGGTGTGGACCTTGTCCTGGGCCACTGTGGGCAGTGAAGAAGGGACAGAATGACCACTTATGTAGGTTGGATGCAGACCAACAGACCATACGGGGAACTTCTTCTCACCAGTAAGCAGACTTTGGACCTCAGGGGCTAATTAGAGCCATTGCCTAATTTAGTGTTGCAGGACCTTCCTGTCACCAGTGCCCTGACTTTCTGTACCAGCTACTCCAAACTGGTATACTTCTAGGCTCTTCTGGAATGATTCTGCAACAGTCTGTCTCGGGAGCATTGGTTGTCCACAGAAAGTAGGGAAGAAGAGCTCAATCCCACGTGGCTGACCATGTTATTTTTGAATCTCTGCCCGAGTGGTTTGAAAAACACACCGGGCATGTGCATATGTGTGTCCCAAATCCTGACAGGAGGGAGAAATAGAGGAGGAGGGATTGAGGCATAATCATACCCCAGTGAATTGTGCTTTTTTCCCTCCGTCTCCCTCCCTCTCACTCCCCACCCATCTCTGTCTCTGTCCCCTCTCTCTGGCAAGCACATGCACCCTTCGGCAAAGAAAAAAAAAAAAAAAAAAAAAAAAGAAAGTAGAGAAGAGGCTCTCGCTGTTAGGCTGAGCATCTATGTTTTCATGCCTGTTGTTTCGGCAGCCTACTGTCTCTCTGACCCTCTCTGCTGTGGCCAGTGTCCTGCCTCACCATTGCCTGCCATCCGGCACACAGGGAACTGGCGCCGCTCCTTCCTGGAAATCCTTCACCTCCTGCCCTTACTACTGCCCCCTGCTGCTTCAGGTGCAAGGGTTCTCTGAAACCCGTTTATGTCTAAGAGCTCTTCTTCCACCGAGTGAATGTCTCCCCACTGAGCCACTTCTCCATCCACCTGGTCCCATCTGCTCCATATCATCCAGAAAGTCTTTACACCTTCCAGCATATTGACATCATTCCCATATCCTGCTAGTATTATAGATTTTTCTTTATTTTTTTATATGCATTCAAGTTTTTCAGTGGGAATTTGAGAGAGAAATACAAACACTTAGTCTCCAGTCAAAATCTTGAAACCAGAATACATCTCAGGAAACTGTTAGATGGAAAATTCTGTCTAAGATTTTACATATGTAACTTTCCATTTCAGTTGAATCACCTTTCTAGTGTTCCATAGGAACCTAGTTTGAGAACCTCTGGCCTCCATTATTCATCTGATTAGAAGGAAGAGCTGTTCGCTTCTAGCACCTATGGCAGAACAGAGGACTTAAGCATTATATAGGGTTAGGATGCAGTTAAGAGCATAGGAGATCTTGGGACCAGCAGTTAGCATAATGGCTGTGTCGCTGGAGTCCCATGTAGTCAACCACGGTTCAAGTCCTGGACCCGGTGGCTTAAACTCATGCCAGGCACGTGTGCGTGTGTGGCCAAGATCCCGAGAGGAGAATAGAGAAGAAGGGATTGAACATGGCCATTCCCCCGGGGGGTGATTTCTCACCTTCTATCTTTCTGTCTCTCTCTGTCTTTCTGGCGAGCACACGTGCCCTATAGCAAAAACCTCTCCAAAAAAAGAAAAAAAACAAAAAAAGAGTATAGGAGATCTTGTATGTCTTTTTCTCCATCTGGAATAGGTTATTTTTGATCTAAGCTTTCAGAGCTTGAGCCAAAAAACCTTGGAGTCATCCTTAAATCCTCTCTGGCCCCCACATCTAATTAATCAGCACACTCCTTTGGCTTTTCCTTCAGAACCAACACTGATCTCCACCCCCTCCACCACCTCCCTGGTCCTCTAGCATGCGCGTGACAGAAGTGGCCTCCTGACAGGTCATCCCAGTTCCGGCCTCCCACAGCCACAGTGATCCTTTTAAAGCATTCATCGGTCACATCCCTCCCTCATGCACACCTTCCAATGGCTTTTTTTCTCATACAGAATAAAGGTAGCAGTCCTCCTGGCTCTGGCCTTGGCCCTCCCTCTGACCTCCTATTACTCTCCCCATTCCTCATGCCACCTCTGCTTCACAGGACCCTGGCTGCTCCTCCAGTACATCAAGTGAGCTCACATCCCAAGCCTTTGCCCTTGCTGAGTTTTCTTCCTGGAGCGCCCTAGCTCGGATCTTCATATGGCTGGCTCCTTCACTTCCTGTAGAGCCCTGCTCATCTGTATCCGTGGTGACTCTCCAAACCACACTGTATAAATAGCACCTACCTACCCCTTTCTTCTGCTGTACTCTCTGTCGCCCTTGCCTTGTCTTGTCTTCCTCCTTAGCAATATTCACCATCATACCCTGCTCTTTGTATGTTTATTGTCTGTCACTTCTCTCCAGAATACAGGCACCTAACAGCAAGGATGTCCGTTTGTTTGGTTGGTTTATTATTGTGCTTCCAGTGCCCAGACCATGCCTGGAGTTATTAATAGGTGGCTAGAACATATGAGTTGAATGAGTGAATAATGAATCTAAATTTTCTGTGCCCTAAATATAAAACTTATGAGAGTTACTGGATCACTAAGTTCTGCTTGCTTTCACAACACACATCAAGGCAAGTTTTACACAATAACTATCCATACAAAACTATGTGTGTTTTATTAGGAAGTTCTATGTATATCTCAGAGGCATTTTACTGTTTTGCGCATAATATGCAAGCACTTTGGCATCATTCTACTTAATGGCAGTTTCAGTTGTTTTTGAGAATGAATGTGATTGTGTTTCCTCTTTATTTTTTGGAGAGGTTTTTGCTATAGGGGATGTGCGCTCTCCAGAAAGACAGAGAGAGACAGAGATGGAAAGCGAGAAATCACCCCCCAGGGGGGATAGCCACGCCACAATCCCTTCTCCTCCATTCTCCTCTTGGGATTTTGGGCACACACGTACACAGGCCTGGCATGAGTTTAAGCCACCTGGTCTGGGACTCGGACCACGGTCAACTACATGGGAGTCCAGCGACACAGCCATTACTCCAACTGCTGGTCCTAATTGTGTTTCTAAAGTCTAATACAGTTTTTTTATTAACTTGTAGATGGAGAGCATCTCTGCTCATCAAGAGCCTTCCTGCTTCAGACCTGCCCCAGGTCAGGGCAAAGGTTGCAGCCATGGAAATGTTGAAGGGCCAAAGGGCTGACCTTGGGCTCCAGAGAGCCTGGGAGGGCAACTATCTTGCTTCGGTAAGTCTAAGAGAACCAAGGAGAAATTGCTCCTGCTCCCCTAATCAAGAAAGAGAAGGATTTTCCACCAAAAATTAGCAGAAAGAATAAAACACATTCAGAAACTAAATAATTTGAGACATACCAAATTAAAAGATCTTATTGCTATCCATGTGAAGTATTTGGTGTTTCTCCTACTTTAATAAAGGTTCTCTGCATTGTGTTCATATGTATTAGACACATACTGTAAGCTGGTTATTGACCATTTAAGCCTTCCCTTGATATTCACTGACTACTTTTAATTACCACCTTTATATTCCCAAAGCCACATTTGTATCTTTTCCCCTTTCCCTATTTTAACATTTTTATAGGATCTTTGATGTTATAACAAACCTTTAGTGATGTACCATCTAGGGCGAGGAGATCAAAAGTACCTGTGTGAAACTATATATGTATAGTTACAAAGCAGTTTACTAAAAGATGGCCTTTTCATCTCAAATGCTAAGCATCCTCATTTTATCTTGTTTCTTTTTTCTTTCAGAAGCCAGATACACCTCAGACCTCAGGCACTTTTGTCCCCGTTGCTAATGAACTAAAACGGAAAGACAAGTACATGAATGTCCTCTTTTCCTGTCATGTCCGTAAGGTAAGGCAAACTTGAAACCGACTATCCTGGGAAAAAAAGATTCATTTGAAACTCATTTAACTGCACCTGAGTAACATAACAGCAGTTGCATAACTAGCTGCACTACCTGTCAGCTACACCTGTCTGTGCTGAGGCATTGATGGGATGGCTAAGGTGACTGGTTTTAGAGTTAGGCTGTAAGTCCTTCCTAAGGGAAGTGAAGCTTTTGATAACCATCGTTTGCTTGGCTTTTTTTTTTTTTTTTTTTTTTTTTTTTTTTTTTTTTTTTTTGTGCCTACACATGTGCTGGCCAGAGACAGAAAGAAGAAGAGGGAAGGGAGAAAGCACCACCCACCGGGGTACTATGATCCACTACAGTCCCTTTGTTTCTCCATTCTTTTAGGATTCGGGACACACACACACACACACACACACACACACACACACGCCTAGATTATTCTTCCAGCCTCCAGGGCCAGGATTCAAATCTCAGTCGGCCATGTGGGATCTGGCTCCCTTAACTACTAGGCCATGGGACTGGCCCAATAATTATTTCTTTTTTAAACAAAGTGGGGACCTCTTTGAGGTCAGAGTGGGATCTGTATTTTACTACATGTGTATCTTTCACAGCACCTACAGATCTGCTTTGTCCTTAGTGGTCATTCAGTACTTTTTATGTGTGTATTATTAGTATTTAAGAAAATAGGTTATAGAAGAAAGCACATAGTGTGGAAATGAGAGTAGGACAAAGCGTGAAGGAACTTGCATGCTGTGAATGCATTTGCTTGTCTGAAGCAAGATACGTGTACTGTTGCTTCCCTGGAGATGATGGCAGTCTAGCAACTGGAAGTATGGAAATTCGGAAATGAAAGGCAAGAGACATAGTTCATTTTTTAAAACCTAAAAGTGCTCGTTTAGAAGAATATAGAGAAAAGAAATTGAAATAATTATTAAAGAGCATGTTATAAAATTGTCTGAACTTCAAAATAGTAATGAAATGATAAATTTAAAGAAAATATTGCCTCACGTGACCAAGAAGAGATTGACATAAAATGACAATATCTAAGGAGGAATTAAGAAAATTATCAAAGAATTACCTCATAACAGAGTTTCAGGTTAGGTGATTTCACAGATACATCATTTCAAATCTTTTTTTAAAAAGTTCATAAGTATAACCTGCTTCAGGGGAAAAATGAAATATGATTTTTCAGCTGTAAATTTGGTAAACTTCAAAAAGTTCATAATAACTAGTCTTTGCAAAGAATTACAGAAACACTATTGGTAGGAGTATAATATACAATGCTTTTGAGTGAACAATTTGGCAGTAGCTATCAAAATTTTAAATGCCTATGCTACTTAATCCAAGAATTCCTCAATTCAGGATCTGCCCTACAAATATATTTGCACAGATAGCCAAAGGTAGATGTATATATGAGTTCATATTTTACAGCAATCAAAAAGCTGGTAAAAGTCTGTAAATGTGCATTAATATGTGATTATATTAATAATAGAATACAGTGTAGCTGGTAAGATGAATGAGAATAGAATGTATATGGGAGAAAGAATGAAACAGTGGTTTTCATGACAGTGGACATTAAGAAAGAAAAGACAGTAATCTCTGAACTATGAGGTGAAGTGAGCCCTGTGATTGTCCTTGAGAGACCTTCCAGTCCATGGCATGAGGAAATGAGCGATCAAGGCAGAGTCTAGTAAATCCCCTGATTCATAAGACAGAGTTGAGAAAGACCAAGGCTTGGGACCAACAGTTGGCGTAGTGGCTATGTCGCTGGACTCCCATGTAGTCGCCGGGGTTCGAGTCCCGGACCCCGTGAATAATTATTAAAGAGCATGTTATAAAATTGTCTGAACTTCAAAATAGTAATGAAATGATAAATTTAAAGAAAATATTGCCTCACGTGACCAAGAAGAGATTGACATAAAATGACAATATCTAAGGAGGAATTAAGAAAATTATCAAAGAATTACCTCATAACAGAGTTTCAGGTTAGGTGATTTCACAGATACATCATTTCAAATCTTTTTTTAAAAAGTTCATAAGTATAACCTGCTTCAGGGGAAAAATGAAATATGATTTTTCAGCTGTAAATTTGGTAAACTTCAAAAAGTTCATAATAACTAGTCTTTGCAAAGAATTACAGAAACACTATTGGTAGGAGTATAATATACAATGCTTTTGAGTGAACAATTTGGCAGTAGCTATCAAAATTTTAAATGCCTATGCTACTTAATCCAAGAATTCCTCAATTCAGGATCTGCCCTACAAATATATTTGCACAGATAGCCAAAGGTAGATGTATATATGAGTTCATATTTTACAGCAATCAAAAAGCTGGTAAAAGTCTGTAAATGTGCATTAATATGTGATTATATTAATAATAGAATACAGTGTAGCTGGTAAGATGAATGAGAATAGAATGTATATGGGAGAAAGAATGAAACAGTGGTTTTCATGACAGTGGACATTAAGAAAGAAAAGACAGTAATCTCTGAACTATGAGGTGAAGTGAGCCCTGTGATTGTCCTTGAGAGACCTTCCAGTCCATGGCATGAGGAAATGAGCGATCAAGGCAGAGTCTAGTAAATCCCCTGATTCATAAGACAGAGTTGAGAAAGACCAAGGCTTGGGACCAACAGTTGGCGTAGTGGCTATGTCGCTGGACTCCCATGTAGTCGCCGGGGTTCGAGTCCCGGACCCCGTGGCTTAGACTCATGCCGGGCATGTGTGTGCATGCCCAAGATCCTGAGAGGAGAATAGAGGAGAAGGGATTGCGGTGTGGCCTTCCCCCCCGGGGGGGTATTAATTTCTCGCTTTCTGTCTCTCTGTCTCTGTCTTTCTGGTGAGCTCACGCACCCTATAGCAAAAAAAAAAAAAAAAAAAGAAAACCTCTCCAAAAACAAAAAAAGAAAGACCAAGGCTAGAGCCAGAGTTTAGCCTAGTTTGCAAAGCAGAGTACCAGGGGAAAGAGAGCTGTATATAAAGAAGATTCCAGAGTTTTTTTTAAATTTGTTTGTTTTGTTTTTAAGATTTTATTTATGTATCTATTTATTTTCAAGCCACAAGGTCCAGGACTCGAACCACAGTCAGCCGTTTGGGTATCCAGCACCTTAACCACCATGCCACATGCTGGCCCTTCCAAAGACTTTTGGAGGATGTACTTTGAACCTTCAGCTGAGTACTGGCCAGACATACATACAAGGAAACAACTCAAGTGTAGGGGAAGAACCACCCTAAAGAGTTAGAAGTAGCTATGCTCAGTACACACACAGGGTTGCAAAATTGCCTGTTCCCACCACTGAGATGAGAAAACCTTAGGAGTGATGGGGTATTAGGTAGAGGACTGACAAGGGTCTCACCTTAATAGGTGTGAATAATTAGCCTTTCAGTAAACACTGCTCCATTTCTATCCAACAAATCTCAAAAGCAGAATCAGAATCAAACTGTTGCCAAGTAACCAACAGCATTCCAAAACAAAGCATAAAAATGTTTATAGGAGTGTGAAAATATCCCAGAAGGTAGAATTCAGAATATATGGCATCCAGGCAAAAATTACCAGGCAGGGGCCAGCAGGTGGCATGCATGGTGGTTAAGGTGCTGAACTCCCACATGGCTGACCACGGTTTGAGTCCTGAACCTGGTGGCTTGCTTTCTCAGTTTCCCTCTCTTTCTCTTCCTGTATCTTGCTAGTCAAATTGAAAATATAATAATAATTATTATTATTAAATTAAATAAATAATTATTTTTTAAAAATAATTACTGGGCAAAGAGACCAGACAGCAGTGCCATGATAAAATGGGATGTTACATAAGGCTGGTCCACATGAGAAGGTTCTGGGCTTCTGCTCAGAGACCTCCTTGAACATGCTGACCCCATGCTGCCGATGGTCAAGGGTTGGCTGAGCCTAGAGGTGGACTACAGTGTCAAGACCCAATTGGAGATGTGCTCTCTATCTCTCTCTTTCTCTCTGTCTCTTTTTATCTCTGTCTCTCTCTCTGTCATGAAAGAAACTTAAAAAAAAATTACCAGGCTTATGAAACAACAGGAGAATACAACCTGTCAATATAATGAGAACAATCAGTCATTCAGACTGACCCAGAACCGACATAGACGGTAGAATTAACAGACAAGGTTAACAATTATGATTGTGTTCTCTTAAATTCAAAAAGATAACGGAAAGATTAAACATGTTAAATAGATACATGGAAGCTTTAAAAATGACTTTCATTGAACTTATAGAGAAGAAAAATAGTAAAATTGAAAATATAGCTATAAAACTACCCAGAATGAAACACAGGTTAAAAAAAGACTCAAAGCGTCCAGGAGCTAGCAGACAACTTCATGTGGCCTAATATAAGTGTAGTTGGAATTCCTGAGCAAGAGGAAAGAACAAGAGAAATAAAAAAGTACTCAAGGGGCTAGCAAGTGGCATAGTGGTTAGGGCACTGGACTCTCACATGGCCAACTGTGATTCCAGTTCTCAAACCTGGCAGCTTGCTTTCTTACTTTCCCTCTCCCTCCCTCTGTCTCGCCATGGTCAAATTAAAAAATACCGGGTCATCAGGAAAGTCATGATGTGTTTTTCATTATGAGTTTCCCAATACTCCAGTAAGAATAATAAATAAAATTAAATAATTCTTAAAAAAAAAAAAACTAAAGAAATTATAGCCAGCATTCCACCAAATTTGATGAAAACATTCCACCAAATTTTTCCACCAATAATAACAAATAAAATCATTTTTAAAAAAAACTTGAAAATATAATAGTCAACATTCCACCAAATTTAATAAAAATGGTAAACACCACAGACCAAAAAGCTCAATAAGTACCATATACCAAGTACATTGTGATCAAATTGCTCAGTGCTAGTAATAAAGAGAAAAGGGAGGGACCAGCAGTTAGAGGAGTGGCTATGTCGCTGAACTCCCATGTAGCCAACGGCAGTTCGAGTCCCAGACCCAGGGGCTTAAACTCGCGCCGGGCATGTGTGTACGCTTGCCCAAGATCCCGAGAGGAGAATGGAGGAGAAGGGATTGCAGTGTGGCCATCCCCCCTGGGAGGTGATTTCTCACTTTCTGTCTCTCTGTCTGTCTCTGTCTTTCTGGTGAGCATATATGCCCTATAGCAAAAACCTCTCCAAAAAAAAAAAGAGAGAGAAAAAAGGGACACAGATAAACAAAAGCTGTATCCAGTTTCTCATTAGAAACACTGTGAGAAGACAGTGGAGCAACATCTAAAAAGTACTAAAGGAAAAAAACACTGTCATTCTACACTCCGAAAACCAGCAGATATACTGAAAACAAAATGAGGGCTGGCTGTGTGGCACATCAGTAATATACTGTTCGAGAGAAGCCAGATTAACCTGGCAACCAAGGTTCAAAACCCAGCCTAGCCAGCCCAAAACATGGCAGGCATGCACACGAGTGCCCAGGGTCCAGTGGAGGATTGGAAGAAGGGGATCACAGCCTGGCCAGCCCCTGTGGGCTGTTTATCTTTCTGTCTCTCTCTCATATTCTCTCTCTCTCTCTCTCTCTCTCATGAATAAAGAAAAAAAATCATTTTAGAATGAAGTACTTTCTCAGACATACCAGAAGATGTGCCCTGTAGGAAATATTAAAGAAAGTCACTCAAGGGACCAGCAGGTGGCATAGTGTTTAAGGCACTGAATTCCCATGTGGTCGACCACTGTTCAAGTCCCAGAGCTGGTGGCTTGACATTCACGATGGGCACATGTGTCCAAAATCCCAAGAGGAGACTGGAGGAGAAAGGACTGTGGCATCCCATGAAGGATGATTTCTCACTTTCTGCCTATCCGTCTCGGCAAGTGCATGTGCCCTATAGCAAAAATCTCTCAAAAAATAAAACGGAGTCATTCAAGCAGAAGGAAAATTAGATCGTATAAAAATTTGGACATACACAAAAAAAATGAAAAGCAGGGAAAGTGGTAGCTGAAAGGTAAAACATATTTTTCTTATTATTCAATCCTCTTTAAGAGATAACTGAGGCAGTGGTTGGGCACTGTACATCAGGAGCCAGATCCCACATGATCAACCACAATTTGAGCCCCAGCCCCAGTGGCTCGAGGGACTCCGGGCATGTGTGCATGCATGTCTGGGGTCCTGACAGAAGGGACTGTTGGAGTAGGGGGATTATGGCATGACCACGACCCAGTGAGAGGTGTTCTTTCTCTTGCTCTCTCTCACAAGTGTATGTACCTTCTGACAATAAAAAGAATGGGGGTTGACCAGCAGGTGGCGTGGTGGTTAAGGCACTGGACACTCGCACATGGCCAACTGCAGTTCGAATACCAAACCTGGTGGCTTACTTTCTCATTTTCCCTCTCTCTCTCTGGTCAAATTAAAATAAATGAATAAGGGACCAGCGGTTAGCATAATGGTTATGTTGCTGGACTCCCATGTAGTCGACCACAGTTCGAGTCCCAGACCCTGTGGCTTAAACTCACACCGGGCGCGTGTGCGTGCGTGCCCAAGATCCCGAGAGGAGAATGGAGGAGAAGGGATTGCGGCATGGTCATCCCCTCTGGGGGGTGATTTGTCACTTTCTGTCTCTCTCTTTCTGGTGAGCACATACGCCCTATAGCAAACACCCCCCCAAAAAAAGAAATAATAAAATAAAATAAATGAATGAATAAATAAAATTAAATAAATAACTATAAAAAAAAAGAATAGGGGGGAAAAAGGCAAATACTGTGGCCTCTTAGCCCATGCATTTACTTTACCAATCCAGAAGCTCTCCTAACCCCACAGATTATGGTTTATATAGGTTCCATTACATAGGCAGGATGGATTGAATCATTGGCTATTGGCAATTAAGTTATTCTCCAGCCACTATTCTCTCCATGGAGGTTAGGGTGTGACTAGGAGGAAAAGGCAAAGGGTAGACCCCATTGGGGGCCCAGGTTCAGTTTCCTGACCCACCTAAAGGCCAGGTGTAGTGGAATTCAGAAACCCAGGGAGGCTGATGAAGCAGGATAGCAAACTCAAGACTGGCCTGGGCAAGATAGCAAGACCCTATCCAAAAGGGCAGATGTGCTGGTGCACACCTGGTCCCTGCTATTTGAGAGGCTAAGTCAGGAGGATCATGATGCAATGAGACCCCATCTTAGGAAAAACAAAGAGTTGAATGGTTTTACGAATTACCTCATCCAGGGAACCAGCAGTTAGCGTAATGACTATGACGCTGGACTCCCACGTAGTCAACCACGGTTCGCATCCTGGACCTGGTGGCTTAAAACTCACGCCGGGCGCATGTGCGTGCGTGCGTGCCCAAGATCCCGAGAGGAGAATGGAGGAGAAGGGATTGCGGTGTGACCATCCCCCCTGGGGGGTGATTTCTTGCTTTCTGTCTCTGTCTCTCTCTGTCTGTCTGGCAAGCGCACGCGCCCTATAGAAAAAAACCTCTCAAAAAAAAAAAAAAAGAATTACCTCATCCATACAGAAAAGTTCAGTGTCTATGTGTTTCCAGCAATGACAATTTTATGTCTGACAATTTTATGTCTGAATCCTGCTGGATAAAAACTGAAAAATTCTTATTCATGTTCCTATATCTCTAAGTTCAATGGGGAAAAAAAAAAAAAAGAAGAAGAAGAAGAAGAAAAGAAAGGAAAAAAAAAAAAGCCAGCCCCGTTTTCACACTGTAGCTTAAATAATGTCTTCTTTAGAAATCTTTCAGCCCCAAGGATATACCAAGGTAAACTTGATACAGTTTCAGTAAAGCTCTTTCTTTATGCTTTGATTCTTTTTGAGACAGCATTTTCCATTAATCACAGTTATGAAATGTCCTTTAGGTGGGAGACTTCTGCAAATAGCTTCTCTCACCTCTAATGTGTTTTTTCCTGGTCTCACTCTCCAGGGAAACTTCATTGGGGGCCCCCTGTGGTACTGACTAAATCTATAAACAGGTCACTGGAAGTGTTTAGGGAAAAGCAAGATGGTAGGGATTTTTATCTTTGGTTGAGGATTTTAAGCTTTGGGTAATAAAGCAAGATGAGATCTTATCTGAGTCTGTAATCCAGTGTTTCTATTACTTTATGAATTTAAGTGGGAGAAAAATAGTGTTTCTATGCCATAATTATATTAAGTAAATCTGGGATTTACATATGTATATAGAATTTATTCCTTTGCCGTTTTGCTATAGCTAAATTCTGCAACTTAAAGCTTTTATGCTGTTTCTTCATGTCTCTCCCACTCAGTCAGTTCATGTTTTAAGGATGATTCGAGTTGCTGAAACAAAAGATAGAGATTTGTGATGAGTGCTCTTTAGAAAATACATTTTTTTTTTGAGAGGTTTTCACTATAGGGCGCGTGCGCTCGCCAGACAGACAGAGAGAGACAGAGAGACAGAAAGCGAGAAATCACCCCCCCAGAGGGGATGGTCACACCACAATCCCTTCTCCTCCATTCTCCTCTCGGGATCTTGGGCACGCACGCACACGCTCCTGGCGTGAGTTTTAAGCCACCGGGTCCGGGACACGAACCGCGGTGGACTACATGGGAATCCAGCGACATAGCCATTACGCTAACTGCTGGTTCCCGAAAATACATTTTTTACATTTAAAAGAATGTAGTATTTCTAAACAAAGCTTCAATACAATTGCTGCTTTTAAGTTTTTGTTTGTTGTTTTTAGACTCGTAAGCAGATCATAAGAAGGACATGTGGCCTATGTGTTTTGTCTCTGGAATGACCTCATGAAATTCTGCAACAAGTTTTTTAGCTGTATTCTTTTGCACCACACTTGTATTGTCCAATACAATTGCACAAGAGGAGAAGCATGGCATTCACTTATTATCAGATTGTATTCATATTTTCGATGTTTTCTACATATCCTAAGATTAATACAAAAAAACATGCACATTCAAAATAGCTTTCACGGAACCAGTGTTTTTTTGAATATTGCTAGGTATTTGTTGAAAAGGATTCTATAATGTATTTTGGAAATGCTGGGGTAATCATGCTCTTTAAGTTAAAAATTCTCATAGCCTTTATCATAGTCATGAATGTGAATAGCCTAGAGGCAGCTGTGGTTTGTAGTGTTTCTCAAACCAACTTGACCAGAGAACCCTTTCTTTCTTAAAGTTTCACATAGTTAGGGTTGTACAAAACAACTTAAAAAATACTGAGGTAGAAGCTCTGTTCTCACCTTGTTTCAAGTCTTGGAAGCACCAATCCTCTGTTACAGCAAAAGCTTGCAATGTGAAGTTATTTACTAAGCGTAGTAATTGTTTCACCTATACACTTTTCTTCTTCATTATAGACACCATTTTTTGTCAAGTTGG
Source organism: Tupaia belangeri chinensis (assembly GCF_000334495.1). Taxonomy (NCBI): domain Eukaryota; kingdom Metazoa; phylum Chordata; class Mammalia; order Scandentia; family Tupaiidae; genus Tupaia; species Tupaia belangeri. The sequence continues at coordinate 1,521,988 of NW_006159909.1, read as the reverse complement.
AGACTGAAAAATACCCTTTGATTATAAAGAAAATGTTGAGAGAACTGATTTCTAAAACTATGAAATAAAAGAGAAAAGATTGAATATAGGGACCAGCAGTTAGCGTAATGACTATGTCCCTGGACTCCCATGTAGTTGACCGTGGTTCAAGTCCTGGACCTGGTGGCTTAAATTTACACTGGGCGCGTGTGCTTACGTGCCCAAGATCCAGAGAGGAGAATGGAGGAGAAGGGATTGTGGCATGGCAATCCCCCCTGGGGGGTGATTTCTCATTTTCTGACTCTGTCTTTCTCTGTCTTTCTGGCGAGCATATGTGCCCTATAGCGAAAACCTCTCCAAAAAAAAAAAGAAAAAAGAAAAAAAGAAAGATTGAATATAATTGAAAATAAAATCTGAATTTGTTTCCTATATCCTTCCTATAACAATATATCCTGCTATATCCTATCCTGCCTATTCTAATTTAGTTATCTCAATCTCCTACTGAACATAGCAGTGTATTCAAATTAATCTTTAACCTCTTTATTTGTATCTTGGAAATAAGAGTTTAGGAGTAGGGGTAGGGGAGATTTTATATCGCAGCTCTGCCTCCTATTATAGTTGGGGGAGGGAGGATTATTTAGGGTTTTCCTTTTCTTTTTGAGGGTAATAGGGGAAGTTGCTTGCTTGATTTTTCCTCCTAGTCACTGAGAAAAGGACTTTGCAGTGGTTTGAAATATTTCAGTGCTAGGTACCGTGATTAAAATATTATCAAGTCTAAGATTGAAACATCCTCATTAACAAGTAGCTACATACTTATATACAAAATGTCCTATAGTTAATTGTCTCTTAGAAAAGATTTACCTATGATCCTCCATTTAATAAAATAGCACTCTATAGAAACCCATATGCACATGTGTGTGCACAAGCATATATATGTATTTCCTCCCATTTCCCTATCTAGTTTTTTGGAGGGATTTGTTTGTTTTTTAAGAGAGATTTTTGTTGTGGTTAAGTGTGCTTGCTGGAGAAAGAGAGACAGAAGTCGAGAAATCACCCTCCAGGGGAATGGCCATGCCTCAATCCCTTCTCCAGTTACACCACGGGAGTTTGGGCACACACACACACACACACACACACACACGCACGCACACACTCGTCCAGCATCAGGTTGAAGCTGCTGGTAAGGGACTTGAGCCACGGTCAGCCATGTGGGAGTCAGTCCAGTGACATAACTGTTACAACATCTGCTGGTCCCACTAGTTTTACCTTTATTATATCGATATGTGAATCTTTTTTTCCTCTTAATTTCTTATCTGTCTCACCCCCATGTACTAGTTTCAACTTCTTGTAACCAACCAGTTATTTCATGTCATTCCTTTGTATAAATAGGCTCGTCTTTTAATTATCGTTGTGTTAGTTCTTTGAATAGTTTAGGTACAAGTTCTTTATCAGATATATGATTTGCCAAAATTTTCTCCCGTTCTGTGGGTTTGTCTTTTTACTTTCTTGATGATTTCTGGATTACATGCTTTTAGTCCTTTAGTTCTGTTTTTTTTTTTCCATTAAATTGTAAAATTTTCAGTTGCCCAATTCCACACTTCTCAAAATTGCTTACTCTTGCTAGATGTCTTTTGTGCCTGGCAGAGTGGCCATATGTGGTACACATTTGTTTAAAAATGTGTCTCCACAGTCTGCCATCTCCGGCCCTAGATGTTTTCCAGACAGATCACTTCTTTCTCGATGAGACACTATGGCTTATTGGTTTGTTTTCTTACAGGTGAATAGATTTAGTAAGGTGGAAGACCGAGCAATTTTTGTCACTGATCGTCACCTATATAAAATGGATCCCACTAAACAATATAAGGTGATGAAGACCATCCCTCTCTACAATGTGAGTACTCTGTGCTTCTCTTTGAATAAGAGACTTTTTAAAGTTTATTACTTTAGCAAGAGAAAAAGAGAAAGTAAACAACAGGGGGCCCTTTACACTTTAATTCTTGTCCTCCCAGTCTTCCAGCCAGCCAGAATTATGGGGACCAGCATATTTAGGTAGACCCAGAATATGAACCCCAGGCCTCACATATGGCCCCAGTATTACACAACAGCACTCTGCCATCTGCACCATCATGACTAGGACTGAATAAAAGATTCTTGGCTCATAGACCACTAGTGGGTTGACAGACTGACCTCTAGAATCTTTGGGGCTTTAGGAAAGCCATGAGTTTCTGAAATTTTATGTCACTCTTTCATTTTGTAAAAATGTGCAATTTTCTATAAGGAGGATACAAAATCTCCAATAGATTAATGAAGACTTTAAATAAAAAAAAAAGGTAAGGCTGACCATAGCTGACCACATGGCTATTCGCCATTCCAGTCCTGGACCTGGTGGCTTGCTTTCTCACTTTCCCTTCTTCTCTCTCTTTGGTCAAATTTGTAAATAATGATCGTGAGACCAGCAGATGGTATAATGGTCACATCACTGGACTCCCACATAGTCGACTGCAGTTCGATTCCCAGACCTGGTGGCTTAAAACTCATGCCAGCTGCATGAGTGTGCGTGTGTAAGATCCTGAAAGGAAAATGGAAAAGAAGGAATTGCAGCATGGCCATCTCCACTGGGGGGTGATTTCTTGCTTTCTGTCTCTTTGTCTCTGACGAGCACATGCTCCCTATAGCAAAAATCTCTCTTTAAAAAAAATAATAATAATGCTGAATAAAGTTAAATAAAATAATTCTATAAAAACAAAGGGTAAGGACTGGGCTAGCAGGTGACATGATGGTTAAGACATTGGATTCCACATGGCCAACTGCATGGTTGGAGTCCCAGACCCAACGGCTTGAAAACCATGCCAGGTCCATGTGTGTGCAAGCCCAAAATCCTAAAAGGAGAATGAAGGAAAAGAGATTGAGGCATGACCATTCCTCCCAGGAGGGAGTGATTTCTCACTTCCCCTTTCTCTCTATTTCTCTATTTCCAATGAGCACACATGCCCTGTGGCAAGAATCTAAAAAACAAAAAAGGTAAGGACTATGATCTATGGTTTTGTTTTTGTTTTTGTTTTTAGAGAGAGAGATTTTTTGCTATAGGGTGTGTGCACTCTCCAGAGAGACAGAAAGCAAAAAATTACCTCCCACGGTGGATGCCTACATCGCAGTTCCTTCTCCAGTCTCCTCTCGGGATCTTGGGCATGCATCACACATGCCTATTGTGAGTTTCAAGCTACCAGGTTCAGGACTCAAATTGCAGTCAACTATGTGGAATGCAGCAACATAACCATCACACCATCTGCTAGTCCCAGGACTGTATTTTCTATGTAATCCTTCTCTCTTCTTTATCCGTCTCACTGCTTAAACATGATAACATATAATATATTTCTCTACTTATGTTTGTAAGTTTTGTTTTTATATGGAGTCAGAAAAATAGTAAAGAATTCCTCTATAAAAATGTTATGCTCTTTTAAATGTAAAATTTATGCTGCTTTCAGATGTTCTTTTTTCTAATATATTTTGTATACATTTCAGTGTGGGGTTTGTGATCTCCAATCTAAATTTATTCTTTTTCACTATATCCATAAGGTTTGCAAATTCTGTAATCATTTTTTATTTGAAATATGAAATTTGGTCGATAGCTCTTTGAATCTCAGTATGAGATATTTTTTCCCTACTTAATGGGGTCTACTTTACTAGAGATCATTTACATCAGTTCTTAAAGATCCTGTCGGCCTACTGGATCTTTTCATGTGTCAGATATCTTCTCTGTGTCTACAAGTTCTTAAAGAGTGAAGTCTGTGTTTGTCTAATACTGAATCTATGAGAGATTATTTTAAAGACTTTTTTCTCTGCAAAAGGGAAGAGGAAACATCATTTTCTAATATTTTTGTTACATCATGGATCTTTTGGGTTAAGTTCAAAAAAAGCAAACTATCCTGGTTTTGCTGAATTTTTTCTTTTTTAATTTTGCCACAGGGTGTGTTTGTTCACCAGAGTCAGAGAAAGAGAAGGAGAAACTGAGAAAGAACCTCTCATGGGGAATGGTCACATAGTCCCTTCTCTTCCATTTCTCCCTCCCTTTGGAATGTTGGGCATGCACACAGACACACCCAAGCTGCCCTGTCTGAGACACGAGCCATGCAGTCAGCCATGTGGGATCCAACCACCTTAACTACCACACCACAGGCTGGCCTCCTGAATCATTGTAAATGCCCTGATTGTAGTATTGAGATTTATCTCCACTACAAATCCATCTCCCCACCACACAAGCACATCTACCTTTTTCTTTTTCTATAGAAAGGCCAATAGATGGCAGCTAAGAATAAAATTTTATTATTCTAAGCCATTTTTGATTTTATATAATCTTCTTAGCAAAGACTTGTAATCTTATCTATCAATCACAGTTTAAGCCTAATAACGCTGCAGTCTTAAAGTAGGATGATGATAGGGAGAAAATCATATTTTTTCTAAGTTTAATGAAGTGTACAATCAAGCAAAAATCATTGTGGTATGTGTTTTATTTCTTTTCCTTACTTTCTGTTCATATTAAGGGCGACCCATCAGGTACATGATATAAATTTAACAAATAATTAATAACTTTCTGAACTGAAGTGAATTTCCCAAACCATCTTCCTTTTTTATGTTAACTGATTTATATTTATAGTCCCTATTTCCCTTCATAATTATCATCATTATTAATAAGATTATCATTGTAATATCACAAAAATTAATAATGCTTCTTATAGCAAGCATAGAACAGTGTTAATGAAATGAATCAACACTGAAGATGTTCTTCTTAGTTCTCTGCCCGTATCCCCATTTATGCATACGGCAGCCTAATTTCCAGCAGCTAATATGTTTGTCAGAAAGGTGCCCTCAGGCTGCCAGAACCCACTTTGTCCTCTTGTGCAAAGGGCTGAAAGTGCCCATCCACTCCATGGACAAAGAACATGGGGGTATAATGCTTCAGTTTCATCATTCAATGAGCAATGTAATTCTAATGGCTGTTCTAGGACATTTCCTGGAGCTTCCGTGCAGGAGGAAGCTGCAGTGGTTCAGAGGGATGACTTACCTTCCCTACCCTACCTGCCCACTCTCTTACTTGTGTCCTGTACCTCCTTCCCAAACCTGCTCTGTGTATATTCCAGGCTCTGTGTCAGGGAGGAACTTCTGAAGCACAGCCACCTCTTAGGAAGGAGTGCTTGGGATAGAATGGGGGACTTGCCACTCTGCCTGTCATTTTTTAAGTCTGAAGCAAGTATGGCAAAATATGGAGTCCAGATGATGGAGACATGAGTACTGGTTATATTACTCTTGGTAGTTGTCTTTGTAGTTGATTGAAATATTTTGAAATTTAAAAATATTTCAAGAAAAGAACGTTTTTTGGAAAATGACAATGTTAATAACAGTGATAGAGAAGCTTGGAGGGGACGAAAGAAATTGATTTCAATTTCCACCATGTTGAGTTTCTGGTATTGGTGGAGCTTACAAGTACACATTCCATAGATAACTGAAGGTCTAATACTATAAAGTGAGGAAAATTCATCACTTAAGATTAAATTTTAAGAGTGGATCCATGTATAATTGGAGGCTGAAATTAGGAGTTTAGGAAAAGGAAATGGTAGATTATTCAAGAACATCCACAGTTAAGCAGTGTTTTTTTGGGTTTTTTTTAAATCGCTGAAGGAAATGAAATAAAGCAAATTTTTTGTGGTCTTTCATTTTTTTCATCTCTTTTAATGTGCTAAGTGAGTTCTAATTTCTCCTCAGTTCCATAAGGTTATGAATTATTCTAGGAAATAAAAGAACGAAGGGAACACTATGCTTCAGAATCAAAATAGAACATTTTCAGAAAGGAGACTAGCCAACAACAACATATAGCTAAGGGGCCCCATACTATTCTCATTCTTTAGTTTTCACTTCTACTTCCATGTAGATTCCTTTCCTGTTTTTAGTGAGGCTTTTCTGACTCCACAAAACAGATTGTGACCACATACTATCTTAAAGTAATGTTTTGTTTTTTAATAAGGATACACATGGTAGTAAGGGAATCTTATGGAAACCCAGGAAATTCATCATTCAGTTTTCAAGGCAACTCCAGGGACCATGTTATCTTAAAGCCCTCTTAGCAACTTGAGAGTCATTAAATAGTCCAAATTTCTGCCATTCTTTTTTATTTATTTATTTTTTTATGTTTTTGCTATAGGGCACGTGTGCTCACCAGATAGACAGAAAGAGACAGAGAGACAGAAAGCAAGAAATCACCCCCTAGGGGGGATGGCCACGCCACAATCCCTTCTCCTCCATTCTCCTCTCGGGATCTTGGGCATGTACGCACACGCGCCTGGCGTAAGTTTCAAGCCAAGGGTCCGGGACACGAACCACAGTCGACTACATGGGAGTCCAGTGACATAGCCATTACACTAACTGCTGGTCCCTCCTGGTGGTTTTTTTTTTTTTTTAATGGATTGTTTTGCCAAGAGAAAGTGAGAGACAAGTACTCTTGATAAGGTCTTCAGCCACAACCCTTTCCCCAGCCCTGCAGTCACTCAGCATCATGGGCACACCTGGCATGTTCAGGTGGACCGAGTATGAACCTAGAGCCTTCCCGTGAGGCTTCAACATCACTCAGCAGTTCCCCTACTGCCTGTACCACTGTGACGGGCTCAGTTTCTGTCTCTATTTCTCTCTGTCTGTCTTTTTATTAACAGTCACCTCTTTCTTGCCTGACCACACTGATCAGCCGTAGACTTAGGTCTGAATCAACCAACCCAACACACCATCCAAGTTTCATCTTACGCTAACGTATTGAACAGTATCTCAAATGAGGCCTCACCATAGCAACCAATTCTGCGAGATCCATGGTGGTACATTTGTTCCTGGTCACACACTTACAAGTCTGTATGTAGTGTTTTCTGACTTTCTCTGGTATGACATGGCTAATGCCTACAACTCATTCTGGGGATAATTCATTTCTTCTTGCCACTACTTTTGACTGTTATCCTTAGGCCCAAGCCACATTTGGACCTTGGCCATAGATCAAGCTGGATATTGGGATGTGTCACGGGTTTTCCTGGTGGGATGAGTTTCCCTGACTGTTCCTCTAACAGGGAAGGTAGCTACTAGCTACACAGAGTGGACATCTGACTAGGGGGAAGCCAGGCTGCTGACTGGCAGTGACCTATGAGAGATGGGATGAGTTAGTGAGAGAGAAGTGCTTCAGACAGGCCAGGTTCATCAGGGATCCTTAGGTCATTGGTCCTCTTACCAGTTACCCCTATCCCAGTTGCCAAGATCCCAGCCTTTGTCAAACATAACCTAAAATCATGCTCATGAACCCTCAGCATGGGTGAGGATGCAGCTGACATTGCCATTTGGCAATGTGTCTAATCAGTTTCTGAACCTAGTCTTCACAAGTGCTTTCAGCAGAAGTGTTCCCTCTGTTTCCTTAACAGCTTCCAGCCAGGCAATAATACGGAACCAATATTGATTGCTTTCCTAATGCACCATGAAAGATACCCAAGTAATTCCACTATCTTTACATCCCCTAACACATTGAATTTCTATGTATCAGCAGCATCTAAGTGCCTCAAATGCTCAACTTTAATGGGCATAGAAGCCATCCCCATGGATCACTAGTGATAGGTTAAATAACTTCTTCATCCCTATAGACCATGACCTGCTAGCTTTTTATGCTGGGTGGAGCGATCCTCCTTTACTCCTCCTTGAGATGCTGTAACCACTTGCACACACCCTCTGCAATACCCTGTGCTCATTTCTTTCTGCTAGAGCTTAAGTTATAATGAACAGAAGCTTAAGGGACCTCAGGCAGACTGAGGTATGGGGGGTTTTAAATAATGCTTGTGTTAGAAAGAATGGCAATCTGAGAATTACTTTCATTTGGGATTTTGGGCAGCTGCACACCAGATTCTCAGGTTACACCCTCAATAACTGAAACATTCCATTCAAATAATTACTGAATGTTCATTATATGGCAGCCACATAGGGATTAGGGACACAGAAGTGTCAAAACCGTCAACATCTCTGCCCTCATGTAATTCGTTGGGTTGTCAGATAAGTCATGACATATTTTTGTATGCTTTTCTATTCAAAAATGCATTATGACTTCTCCAATGCCCAATATATTTCAGTAGAGGAAAGCAGACATGTGTATGTACCTCTGTACATGTGTATATATGTGCTTATGTGTGTCATACACACACATACACACCTAGATTATATAGTCCGTACAAAGTGATAAGGGGAAAAATAAAATCGGGAAAGAAGGTAGTAAGTGTGAGGGGTGGTGTAATTTTCAATAAGGTGATCAGGCTTCACCAAGAAGTCGACATTTAAGGAAAGACTCGAAGGAGTTAAGGAATGAACTATATGTTTACTCGATGCTCTTTCTGCCCTTTTAAGCAGAAAGACCAGCAAAGGTACAGAGATATAAGCCGGGAGGAAGGAGTCTTTTGTGGGCCTGGAAATGTTCCATGAAATGATCTGGTGGTAGTTCCACAGGTGTATACATACGTAAAATGTTATCACACTGTTTGAGATTTGTGCACTCCAGTATATGCATGTTATACATCAGTAAAGTGGGGAGGGACCAGCAGTTAGCGTGATGGCTATGTTGCTGGACTCCCATGTAGTCAACCGCAGTTCAAGTCCCGGACCCGGTGGCTTAAACTCACACAGGGCATGTGTGCATGTGTGTCCAAGATCCCAAGAGGAGAATGGAAGAGAAGGGATTGTGGTGTGGCCATCCCCCCGCGGGGTGATTTCTTGCTTTCTGTCTCTGTCTCTGTCTTTCTGGCAAGCGCACGTGCCCTATAGCAAAAATCTCTCCAAAAAAAATGAATGAATAAATAAATAAAATAAAATAAAGTGGGGAGAGAACAAAGGAGAATGTGGATAAGAAGAGAATGCAGGGGGCCGGCAGGTGGCGTGGTGGTTAAAGGCGCTGCATTCCCACAGGGCTGGCCATGGTTCGAGTCCTGGATCTGGCAGCTTGCTTTCTCTCTCTCTCTCTCTCTCTCTCTGTCCTTCTCTTGTCAAATTGAAATAAACGAATGAATAAATAAATAAGTAAAATTAAATAATTCTTTAAAAAAATAAAAGAATACAAATCAAAGTGGAAAGTAGAGCAAATGAGCTAAATGATCGTCCAAGCCTGGAGAGATTTTCACATCCTTAAAGGCTTGATATGTCAAATGTTATAGATAACATGTGAAACATGTTACAGTAATACTTCCTTTATATCTCTTCTAGGGAAAACTGCATCCACATATCCTCTGCCTAGGAAAGCAACCCTGGCTATTACTCTAAGAGGAAAGTAGTTACTAGGTACCCAGGGTGGGCATCCGAGTGGAAGAAGCCAGGTCACTGGCTGGCAGTGACCTATGGCAAGCTCTTAATTCCACCTGTAGTTATGCCTCCCTCCATGTTCCAATATTGACTATATGTGCTTTTTTTTTTTCATTTCTTCCAAGATTGGTTTTGGTAGAAGTCTATCTTTATTAATTTCATCTTTCCATTCACCCCTGCCCTTATTTTTTGTTTACCATTCTTTTTTTTCATTTTTTATTATTAAATTTATTTATTTACATTCATTCACTGTACATCATTACAGCATATAAAGTGAGATTTTCCACCCAGAGTACACTGTATATTGACTGAATCAAGCACATCAACATGCATGTTATCGTCAACAAACAATTTTCCATTTCTTGTTTCCTGTATGTTTTCCTTTTTCCCCCATCCCTGATTCCCTATCTCTTACCCTCTGCCATCTACCACTCTCTTCCCACACTGTCTCTGGTATCTATGTTTACTTTCTATACTGTTTCCCCCCTACATTTTATTGAATTACTAAAGATCTTAATTAATCTAAATACTTTCATAGCAAACACAGCTGATATATACATTTTCATGAACACAAGTCTATCTTTAGGCATCCTATAAAGTAGCACCTACCTGGGGCTATATATCTTACTGTGGTCATCAAATGGATTTTTTTTTTCCTGAAACTTTTCTCTTTTTGTAACTTAATTTACATCCTTTCCCTAAACATCATCACAGCATACAAAATCTGATTTCCCATCCAGAATATACTGCATAGTGACTTAATCATGCATATTATTATCCAAAATTT
>NW_006159909.1:1493844-1509083 GCF_000334495.1 Tupaia belangeri chinensis | reverse complement strand
TTTTTGGAGAGATTTTCACTGTAGGGCGCGTGCGCTCGCCAGACAGACAGAGAGAGACATAGAGACAGAAAGCGAGAAATCACCCCCCAGGGGGGATGGTCACGCCACAATCCCTTCTCCTCCATTCTCCTCTTGGGATCTTGGGCACGCACGCACACGTGCCCGGCGTGAGTTTTAAGCCACTGGGTCCGGGACACGAACCGTGGTCGACTACGTGGGAGTCCAGCGACACAGCCATTACGCTAACTGCTGGTTCCCGTCGAATAGGTATTTTTAATGCATTTTTTTTCTTTACCATTCTTTAGGTTGTTCTTTTTCTAGTTTTTAATTTTAGTTTTAAAAATGCAGTGAAGACTGTAAATTAGTATTTAAGAACTGCGTAAGCTGAATTTCATGTGTAGTATGTGATAGTGTCTTTGTCATTTCCATCTTCAGTTCCTCTTTAAGCCATGAGTTGGTTGGTAGCATATTTTTAATTATGGCCTAATGATAATTTATGGTACATAGAGACAGGGGTGGAATACATGTGTGTGTATTCTTTGAGGTGGGGTAGACCATCTTTTTGCCACCACTCTTAGGTGTCGTATTTGTCATAAGACAATCTCCATATGTCTCTTTCTGTTTTTCTTACTCTGTTCTTGTGGTCTATTGATTATCTTCATGCCAATTAGTCTTTAAATTACTGTTGGACAAAGATTTTTATAAACTCTAGAATGAAATAAACTTCCAGATCCCCTCTCCTTCCAATTTCATTTCCTCCCAACTTAATACTCTCATTTGCCATAACTGTATATAGAGAAAAAGAGCTAAGAATGGTATTTAGGGGAATCCTATTAAAAGATACAACTTCCTGTTCACCCATTTTCTTTGTCACAAATCAGATGCCTTTCGTAGTTAGATACAGAAATGAATGAAGCGCATACCCCCTTATGCAGCAGCCATCACATGGCTCCAGACAATTATGGCCATGCTTGAGTCCAGTATGCTAAAGCTTTGGATCAGCCTAGAAAAATGAAACATGTCTACAGGCCATATTCAACCTGAGGTCATCAGTTTGCTACTCAGATTAGAAGAGGTCTTGTCATTTGTTGTTCTAAAGAGCCGTACTCAGACTCCTTGGCCTTCCCCATGCCAATTTCTTTTTTTAAGGTTTATTGCCATAGGACACATGTGCTTGCAGGGGAAGAGAGAGACAAAGACAGTGAGAGGGAAAGTGAGAAATCCCCCCCACCCCCAAAGAGGATGGCCATGCCACAACACCTTCTCCTCAGTTTTCCTCCTGGGATCTTGAGTTTGCTTGCATATGCACCGGCATAATTTTCAAGCCACTGGGCTGGGACTTGAACCACAGTTAGCCATGTGGGAGTTTAGTATCATAACCACTGTATCATGAACTGCTTCACCCCATGCCAAACTTTAAAAATTCTTTTTTTATTTTTTTGGAGAGATTTCCACTACAGGGCACGTGTGCTCACCAGACAGAGAGAGACAGAGAGACAGAAAGCGAGAAATCACCCCCCCCGGGGGGAGGGGGCATGGCCACACCGCAATCCCTTCTCCTCCATTCTCCTCTCGGGATCTTGGGCATGCACGCACACACGCCCAGCGTGAGTTTTAAGCCACCGGGTCCGGGACGCGAACCACAGTCGACTACGTGGGAGTCCAGCGACATAGCCATTACGCTAACTGCTGGTCCCAACTTTAAAAATTCTAAAATCTTGGACCAGCAGGTGGCATAGTGGTTAAGGCACTGAACGCTCCCAGATGGCCAAACACAGTTCAAGTCCTGGACTTGGTGGCCTGCTTTCTTACTTTCCTTCTCTGTCTGTGTGTGTGTCTCTCTCTGGTCAAATTTAAATGAAGAAATGAAATTAAATAAATAATTCTAAAAAAAAATTCTAAAGTCTATGTTATGTTTTATTTAAGGCTATATGTAGCAGAGATAGACGCTAACCGTTTCTCATTTACTTATAAAGAGCTATGACTGAGTATGAGCTTTAGAAGACACTTTTCTACTTCCCTTAGCAGGGAAGGAAATGATTGAAGGCAATCTTTGATTTGGGTGTCTTTCCAAAGCTGAGAACTTTTTACTCCCTCAGAGTTCATTGTTAACTGTATCCCTCTGACTTTTTATTATGAACATTTTCAAACCTCCAGAGAAGTTGAAAGAACAGGAGAGAGAACATCGATGTACTCCCACCTAGATCCAATACATTTATTCACATATTTTTTGGTCACATTTGTTTTCTTTCTGTCAGACACTTCACCCCTAAACTATTCATCTGTGCAATTCCTAAGAACAAGGACATTTTCCTTCATAACCACAATGCTATTTTGGTACCTAAGAACATATTTTCTTAATATTATCTAATATCCACTATATATTCAAATTTCTCCTAGCTGTTCAAAGACTGACCTTTAAACCTGTTTTTTTTTTAAACAGAATTTTATCCAGGCTTACTTTTAGATATCTAGGGGTGCAATGATTCCATCATGTGGCTTTTGGTAGTTAGATCTTTTTGGTCTCTTTTAGTTCAGAACTGTACCTCCATGCCTATAGAGCCCCCCTCCTTTCTTTTTTCGATGATATTGACTTTTTCAAATAGCTTTAATAAGGTGTAATTTATTAGGGGCTGAAGTGTGTTCTTCCAAAATTCGTGTGTTGAAGAACTAACCCCCAGTATCTCCAGTGTTACTGTATTTGGAAATAAGGTCTTTAAAAAGGTAAGTTGATTAAAATCAGACCCTTAGACTAGGCTCTACCCCAATAGGACTAGAGTCCTTATAAGAAAAGGAAATTAGGGCAAGTATAGGTACAGAGAGAAGACCGTGTGAAGACAGAAGCTAGCCATCTACTAACTATAGAGAAAGGCCCTCAGAGGCTTTCCTGATACCTTGACCTTGGACTTTCAACTTCCAGAACTGTGAGGAAATAAAGTTCTGTTGTTTAAGCCACCCAGACTATGGTACTTTCCATGGCAGCCCGAGCAAATAATACATTTACATATCATAAAGTTCACCCATTGTGTAGTTTTTAACCAATTTCTATAGTTGTGACGTCCTCACATAACCCAGTTTCAAGATTACTGTCACCCCAGAAACTTCTCTCATGTTTTGTATTGTTAATTTTGCCAGAGAGCCTATGTGCTCACCAGAGGGAGACAGAGAGAGAGTAAGTGAGAAAGCACCTCACATGGGACGTAGTCACACCTTAATCCGTCCTCCTCCATTTTGTCTTCCTTTCAGGGTTTTGGACACCCATGCACAGGCATCCAGTGTGGGTGGTTCTCAGGCCTCTGGGTCCAGGACTCAAACCAAATAGTTGGCCATGTGGAATCCAACTGTCTTAACCACCAAACCATGGGCTGGCCTCTTTCCTGTTTATGCTAAATTCCCACTTTCATCTTCAGCCTATCTCATCACTGATCTGTCTATACGTTTACCTTTTCTAGAAAGCTCACATTAATGAATCCTGCAATTGGTATTGTTTTGGGTCTGGCTTCTTTCACTCTGCATGATACATTCAAGATCCATCATTGGTGTTCTCTGTATGAGTAGATGGTTTTATTGCTGAGTAACCCATTGCAGGAAATATTCCTATCTCCATCCACCAGTGATGGGCACTTGGCTGCTAGGTACATTTGCATGTAGGTCTTTATGTGGGCATATGTTCTCATTTCTCTTGGGCAGATACGTAAGAATGAAATTGTTTCATTATATGACATTCGTTTGGCTTTCTTAGAAATTATGAAACTGTTTTTCAAAGCAGCTGCTCCATTTTACATTCCCTTCAGTATATGACGGTTCCATTTTCTCCACCTCTTCACCAACACTTGGTATTGTACGACAGTGACTTTTTAAGGAACTCAGAACTTGTCTGAATTTTCTAATCATTTCCTTATGGTCTACTTAACTTATCCTCCTATTCCTTGCATTTTGTATAAGCTGGAAGTTAGGTTGGGAGGTGTTAGTTTTATTTGAATAGTATAGTTACACATAGTTCACAAAATTATACCTATACCTACACAAAAACTACATAAATACAGCTAACTCCACCTTGTAGGACATCTTTGGACAGTGCTACAGTATAGCCAAGCTATTGTTATATTGGCTCACTGTACTCTGTTTTTCTAGATGCCTGTAGAATAGATCTCCTTTGTTTCTCTGTGAACAACTAGAATTTAGCCTAAAAGCTAAGATAAACATTGCCATCAGATATCTCTAGCAATACCTGTTATTTTCATTTCTTTTTCCATTATCTTTTCATAACCAAAATCTTCAATACTTTATTGATTCTTAATATTTTGTATAGGGGCCGGCAGGTGGTGTGGTGGTTAAGGGCACTGGACATAGACAACCGTGGTTTGAGTCCCAGACCTGGCAGGTTGCTTTCTCACTTTCCCTCTCTGTCTCGCTCATTCTGTCCCTCTCTGGTCAAATTTAAAAAACTAAATGAATGAATAAATAAATAAAGTTAAATTAAATATTTTTTAAATCTTTCTTATATATCTCTACAACTAGTTCCTTACGCTAAGCTTCCATCACACTTGAGTTGTTTCAGTTTTCTCTGTCTCTTGTTCCTGATGCTTGTTATACAGACCTCTGTCTCCACAAATGCAGTCAGTTCTCAGCTACTAAAATAATTCTTGCCTCCCATGCTCCTTATTTTATGGCAACCCTTTATCAAAACGTTTCCATGGTTCTCTTGGTCTGCTAGCACCAGCTCTGCTTTTACGTCTTTAGGAGCCCAGGCTATGGACATCCCAATCTGGATAAGTGGATGGATGGCACCTCTTAGGTGATCAGCAATTTAAGAAACAGTTTAAGAAAGCTTAGCAGGTATTTTTTTTTTATTAGAGTTTATTTTTTAGGACAATTTTAGATTTATAGAAAAATAGAGAAGATAGGACAGAGAGTTCTCAATAGTAGAGGGAAGTTCCCTCTATTAGCGTCTTTTATTTGTTTGGTGTGTTTGTCACAATTAGTGAACCAGTTACCGGTACATCGTTATTAAAGTCCATCTGTATTTAGATTTCCTTAGTTTTTATCTAATGTCATTTCCTTACAAATCCCATCCAGGATACTACATAACATGTAGTTTTCCTGTCTTTTTATACTCTTCTTGACTGTGGTACTTCCTCAGACTCCCCATGTTTTCAATGACCTTGACAATTGGGAGGACTTCTGGCCAGGTTTTATAGGATACTCCATTGTTGGAATATCTCTGATGTTTTTCTGTGGTATGACTGAGGTTATGAGTTATTGGGAGGAAGACCATAGAGAAAAAGTGATATTTTCTTCACATTGTATCATGGATATATACTTAGCAACAAGATTTATGACTGGTAATGTTGACCTACATGATCTAGCCGAGATAGTGTTTGTCAAGTTTCTCCACTGTAGTTACTTTTTTCCCCCTTTTCAAATGTACTCTTTTTAAAGAGGTCACTGTGTGCACCCCATACGTGAAAAATGGGATTCATCCTCCTCTATAAATTATTAGGAATTCCTCTACATGAAAGATTTTTCTCTTCTCCATTTATTAATTTACTTGATCATTTATTTATATTTGAATGTCCTCATCGATATTTATGTTGTACTTTGAGTTATAATCTGATACGACATTATTTATCGTTGTTCAAATTATTCTTGTTTGGGCATTGGGAGTTTTCAGTTGGCACCTGTGTGTCTTTGACATACCCCATTAGCATGGGTTGATATTTTTGTTTCTTTCTTTCTTTGTTGAGTACTTCCTGACTTTCTGACACTACCAAATGTCCCATCCTGTCTATTTCCTGCCCAATCCTAGAATCAGCCATTTCTTCAAGGGCCCTGGTTTCCTTTATTGGGGAATGGTATTAGAAACGAAGATCTCTGAAGTAGGTGAACTTATTGTTAGTGGGTTGTTTTGTTTTGTTTTGTTTTCCAGAATTATTTAATTGTTTTATTTTTAATTGACCAGAGAGGGAAAAAAAGAGAGAGAGGGAAAGCAGGAAAACAAGCCACCAGATCCAGGACTTCCACTGTTGGCTATGTGGGAATCTAGCACCTTAACCTCCATGCCACTTGCTGACTCAAGGCTAAATTTTTTAAAGGGGCCCATGGGGTCAGAAATTAAATGTTTTGTAAACCTGGGAGACTAGTGATTGCTGGAGACTGATAATAGAGAATAAAGGCCAGGACCAGTAGGTCACATGGTGGTTAAGGCACTGGACACTCCCACGTAGCCGATCCTGGTTCAAGTCCCGGACGTGGTGGCTTGCTTTCTCCCTTTCTCTCTCTCTCTGTGTCTCTCGGGTAAAAATAAAATGAATGAGTAAATGAATGAAATTAAATAAATAATTATTTAAAAATAAAATAGAGAACAAAGGCAAGAAGTAACCTACACACAGCCACTCCTCACTTAACAACCTACCTGTTGTTGTAGAACTACTTGCATTTATGACCAGTTCTCCAGAGCAGGATGTCCACTTTCTCAGTCTGTCTCTTTCCCACAGTCAGTATTGACTGCACCACGCGTCCATAATCGCACAAGACTACATATTTCCTTTATAAATTTGTACGTTATTGTGCACCCATAGTCATATTCAGAATAAATTAAAAGTGTCTATGCTAGATTTGTATTATTATAGTATGTCTTGCACTTTCTGGCACTTATAAAATGTATGCTTTTTTTTTTAACTTTATTCTATTTTTTAATTTGTTACAGGGCATGCACCACTCACCAGAGAGTCACACACACACACACACACACACACACACACAGAGAGAGAGAGAGAGAGAGAGAGAGAGAGAGGAACTGAAGAAGCAACCGTTTAACAGGTCCAGTACTCAAACCAGGGTTGACCATGTGGGAGTCCAGCAGCTCAACCACTATGCCACCCGCTGGACCCAAATGTATTTTATGTATGGCTAAAATTACATTATTCTAGTCTGGTGTCTTGTGATACCTGTTGAAAAAACCCTTTGGCACCATGATACACCATAAGACCTTGGCCTTTAAATTCCTTGCTTATCAACCAGCTCTCTTAACTACCTAGTAGTAGTAGAAACTTAACCTAGTCATTAAGAACAAAATACCTGTAATTAATAACGTGGTAGCCAAAACTTTGATTATAACTCTTTGACTCTGAGAATCATCCTAGAGAGAACTTCAAATTAGTATAAAGGATTGCCCTGTCAGGCATGTGGCTTGAATAAACACACTTCTGCTGTTCGGGTTTGTGTGGTCATTGGGCCACCCTGACCAGCTCTCCAGGAAGGAGTTGCCAAGATTGAGTTTAATTTGCGTAAACATAAAGTCTGTTCACTGGTTTCAGTGAGACCGTATAAACCGAAACGTTTAACCTGACCTCAGCTGGAATTCTTCCTACCCTCTTTTGTTGGTGAGTTGTGTTCATTTTGCCTGATGTGTTGGTTCGAAGAATGTTTTAATCTACCCATTGATGATGTTTTGATATATTTATTCCCTTTTTATTGGTATGGAATTGATGGCTAAGGAAGTAGCCAATTAATTACACAAACACCTCCTTTAGTTCTACAGAGAATATAAAACGCGCAGGGGAGAGAAAAGAGTGATCTGAACTGATGTGACTGTTTCGTAGAGTTAAATGAATTATAATTATGCCAGGCTTCATGCTTTATCACTCTATTCGTTTTGTTTGGAAGATGAATGGTCCTTGTCCGCACACAGGGGTGAGCCCTGCTGAATCCACCTGCCTGTGGCTCTGCTCCCCATCACCATTTCTAAAGCACCCTACCCTCTTGGCAGTGTCCCAAGGGAAGGCGTCTCCATGGCAACCTCAATGGAGGCAGTCAGCTGACGTCTGGCACTGCCTGTGCTGGTGCGCACAAGCCTTCCCTCCTAGCAAGCCTTTAAAGTATATTTATTAGTTCTCTTTAATGGAAAGTATATAATCCCTGACTGTCAGACCCTGAGTGGTACTCAAGCTTATTTATTTATTTAGGTAATAAATTTACCTTCCTAATTAATTCTCAGCAGGTCCTGTGAGCTGTATTATTTTGAAAATCTTGTGTCAATGTTTATATTGCTGCCTGTTATAACAAAGAGAGTAACTTAGCAAAATTAGATATTGGGAAACCTCCATCCTTAGGGGGAAAGTGATGTTGGCATTAAAGAGAAATTTAGAAAGATACAGATATTAAGGTTGCAGTTTAATTTTTTATTAATTATTTTTTCTTCCTCTGATGGCTTTGGCAATGAAATGATCTTTCTAGTCTCCTTAAGATTTTTTTTAGCACTCAGTGATTTTATTATGGGATTTAAGTAAGCCACGTGGTTTTAAAATATTTCTAAGAAGAGCGACAGTTAAGCCATGTTGTCTCAATTTTTTTTTAATAGTAAAAGAGAAAGAAGACAGAATTTTAAAGCTCCCCTATTGATTGTTTTCCTGACATGTGTTCAGAAGTAAATGCCTTTTGTTACAGTGGTTAAAGACCACTGCTTATGCTAAACAGCGCTAAGCAAACTGATTTATAGAGTCGAACGTCGATGCTTTCAAAAGACAGTGCTTTGGAGCATGAGGTAGAGTCCGTTTTCATTAGTACTATATTTGGAAATTCAATTTCGAATGTTAAAAAAATATATCAATGCAGCGTCTGAAAGCAACAATCAGTACAGCCAATTTATGACTCCTTTTAAAAGCTATCTCATTAAAGAAACACAAAGCTGTTTAAGAACTAAAGAATAAAAATATTGGTATGAAGCCACCTTATTTATCCAAAGGTCATAGAGCTAGATGCAAGATCCTTTCAAAACAAAGACCTGCGCGAGCCAGTGTGGTGGTAGTTAAGGCAGCTGGATCCCACAATGCCGACAGCGTGGTTCACATCCCAGACCCAAAGGCTTAGATAACATGCCAGGCATGTGCTGTGTGCCCAAAATCCCGAGAAGGGAATGGAGGAGAAGGGATTGTGGTGTGATCATGCTCAGTGTGGGGAGATTTCTCAGTTTCCCTCTTTCTCTGTCTCTCTATGGCACGTACATGTGCCTTATAGGGGAAAATATTTTTTTAATTAAAAATAAAAACAAAGCTAAACAGATGCATACATAAAAAGATTTCTGCATTTGCAGAAATAGGTTTCACTAAACAGAGGTAATACTAGACTTCCTTTTATATAACTGTCTTATCAGAGCTCTCTTTTATGCAGTAAACATTTTTGAGCACCTACTGTGTGCTGTACATTTGGCAGGGAATAGCAGTGCAAGAGTTCATCCTGCTATCTCTGCCTACAAGGCCCTGCGAACGATGAGAGGCAGGGAAACACACCGTCTGTCCAGCAGTATCTGGGACCCTCACCGAGGCTGCTGCATAGGTGTGATCGCCATGATGCCTTGCTCTCAAGAGGAGACTAATGCTCAAAAGGGTGAAGCCATCTGCCCACATTGATAAAGCTCTCAGGAAATGGAGCCGAGCTCCACATCAAGTCTATTTGACCTAATGTCCAGTCCCTGCTCCCGCTGCCTCCCTTTTATGAAGAATAACACATAAGGGAACCAGGAGTTATCGTAATGGCTATGTCACTGGACTCCCATGTAGTTGACCGCGGTTCGCATCCCGGACCCGGTGGCTTAAAACCCACGCCAGGCGCGTGTGCGTGCGTACCCAAGATCCCGAGTGGAGAAGGGATTGCGGCGTGGCCATCGGGCTTCCGGGGTGGCCATCCCCTCTGGGGGGTGATTTCTCGCTTTCTGTCTCTCTGTCTCTCTGTCTGTCTGGTGAGTGCACGCACCCTATAGTGAAAAACCTCTCTAAATAAATAAATAAATAAATAAATAACACATAAAACTTAAACCCTATTTTCAGAAGAGGAAGGAAGTGATGGGTCTAAGAATTGCCTGGCATTTATTAGGTTACTTAATCATATTATATCTTTTTTTTTCTTTCTTTCTTTCTTTCTTTTTTTTTTTTTAACTTTAAGGATCACTCGCCAGGGAAAGACAGTGGGAAAGAAAGTAAGAAATCACCCCCTGGGGGGATGGCCGTACCACAATCCCTTCTCCTCTCAGGATTTTGGACAGTCCTTTCTCCTCCTCTTCCTCCTCCTCGCAGGATTTTGGACATGCACATATACGCTCCCAGTGCAGTTTTCAAGCCACTGGGTTCAGGACTGAGCCATGATTGGCCATGTGGGAGTCCACATCTTAACCACCATGGCACCTGCTGGCCCCCAGTCATATTACATCTTAATTGTTATTAGAAGTCTGTGCAGGCAATGTCACTTTATAAGTGAAGAGATCCATTGTCAGAGACATCGGTCACTAGTGTAAGTCAATATAGGTTTTTCTGACGTCGGAGACCAAGTCCGCCATAAAATTAGGCTCCTCTGGCTTAGTCATCTTCATTGCTCTCTCTCCCTTTTTCATTATGTATTTGTGTAAGTCTTTCTTGTATTACTAATTGCTTTCTGAAAGATTTCATTGTAACCTTTTGAGTCTGAGTAGCTCGTAGGCCTGCAGGAAGCTGAATAATCAAGAGGAGAACTAGCGCTTGGGTCCTGATCTACCTGTCAAAGCCTCCCGTGGCTTGGTCCATTAGGGTACAGAAGAGAAAAAGAAAGCATTTTGTTTCATGTATGTTGGGGGGGTGTAAAAACAGCACCTTTAAAGAGAGCTGCTGCATTGTGCTTATATTTGCACAGCTGTTTCTCTCTTAATTACAAGTCCTGTCTTTTCAAAGAAAATCATCTAAGAAAAGGTACTACAGTCTAAAGAAGGCCAGAAAGGAAAATGTGCTTTGATTGCTAACCTGATACTTAGAAGATATGAGTCTGATTTTATTTAGTTTCCATTTTTATTTATTTATTTATTTGGGTTTTTTTTAGAAAGAGATTTTGCTATAGGTCCTGTTCACTCACCACAAAGATAGAGACAGAGAGACAAAAAGTGAGAAATCGGCCCCACAAAGGGGATAGCCATGCCACAGTTCCTTCTCCATTCTCTTCTTGGGATCTTGGGCATGCACACACATACACCTGGCATGAGTTTTAAGCCACCAAGTCTGGGACTCAAACCGTGGTCTACTACATGAGAGTCCAGTGATGTAACCATTACGCCATCTGCTGGTCCCAGTTTCCATTTTTAAGGCCAAATAAAAAATGTTAGTAGATTCTAACTCAGGGGTTCTCGACCTGAGCCATACATTGGATCAGCCTGGGGAATTTCTTTTTTTTTTTTTTTGGAGAGATTTTTTGTTTGTTTGGTTTTTTTTCGCTATAGGGCATGTGTGCTCGCCAGACAGACAGAGAGAGACATAGAGACAGAAAGCAAGAAATCATCCCCCAGGGGGGATGGTCATGCCACAATCCCTTCTCATTCTCCTCTCGGGATCTTGGGCACGCACGCACACGCGCCCGGCGTGAGTTCTAAGCCACCAGGTCTGGGATGCGAACCGCAGTCGACTACGTGGGAGTCCAGCGACATAGCCATTACGCTAACTGCTGGTTCCCCAGCCTGGGGAATTTTTTAAAATTCTGATTATCCCGGTCATACTCCAACCAGTGAAATCAAATATCTGCAGGTATAGCGTCAGCATGTTTTGAAGCTTCCCAGGTGACTACACTGTGCAACCAGGGATAAGAACCAGTGATGTCACTATTCTGTTCCTCAACTTTGTTCATTTTTGTTCTGGCTATTTCTTTTTTTTTTTTTTTTTTAAAGAGACTGAGTTTTTGCTATAGGGCACGTGTGCTCACCAGAGAGGTAGAAAGAAAGAAATTAACCCCCAGAAGGGGTGGCCACACTACAATCCCTTCTCCTCCATTCTCCTCTCCAGATTTTGGGCACACACTCACACGCACCTGACATGAGTTTCAAGACACCAGGTCTGGGACTCGAACCACGGTCGACTACATGGGATCCAGCAACATAACCATTATGTCATCTGCTGGTCCCTAGGGGCTACTTATTGGAAATATTTCTTGAAAGTTGGACTTAACACAAAATTCAATTCTGCCATTAGATTTTTCTTTTTATTGTGCTTTCTGGCTTACATATAGTCATTGTATGTCCTTGTGGGGTACAGTATCCTTTTTCAAAGCGTGCATATAATATCTAATAATCAAATCAAGGATACATATTCCTCTTATTCGATATTAGACATTATATTATATTTGCACATTGGATAATAGTTCTAGCTTTTTCGACAAAAGTATTTATTGGATTGTCAGAAAATTTTTTTACACTGCTGTGGTATACCATTGCATAATCTATTAACACTTTTTTACATGCATATATTCATATTTTCTCACTTATGTGTATGTGTATATGTGTGTGAGAAAGAAACAGAAAAGAGTGCTATAGTCTGAATATGTCCTCCAAAATTTTAATGTTGAAATCCTAACCACCAAAGTGGTGATATTGCAGGGGATGGCCCTTTAGGGGGGTTTTGTCCTTATGAATGGGATTGGTGACTTCATGTAAGAGGCCTCAGAGAGACCCCCATTCTTTCCATCAGGTGAGGACACAACAAAAAGTTGTCAGTCCACAACCTAGGAGAGAGCTTGCATCCTGATCATGAACTTCTAGAACTATGAGGATTAAATTTCTGTTGTTTATAAGACACCCAATTATGATCCTTTGTTATAGCGGCTTACATGGACTAAGAGTGAGAGAGATGGAGAAAAGGAGTATTTCTTCTAGAAAACCTCATGATCTCTAGCAAATTCAGTGTTTTTTGTTTGTTTGGTTGGTTGGGTTTGTTTTTTGGGGGTTTTTTAGAGGTTTTTCGCTATAGGGCGTGTGCTCACCAGACAGACAGAGACATAGAGACAGAAAGCGAAATCACGCTGCAATCCCTTCTCCTCCATTCTCCTCTCAGGATCTTGGGCGCACACGCACACGCGCCCGGCGTGAGTTTTAAGCCACCAGGTCCGGGACACGAACCGCGGTCGACTACGTGGGAGTCCAATGACATAGCCATTATGCTAACTGCTGGTTCCCTGCACATTCAGTGTTTAGTGTTTAAGTAGCTGACCACAGTAACATGTTTGAGAACAGCCTTATTAAAAAGATTTTCTTTAAACAAGAGTAGTTTAAGATAAAGAAATCACCTTACATTTCATCTTCTCCATTCTCTATCATGGACATCTTTTTCTTTTTTTTTTTTTTTTTTTTTTTTTTAAGAGGTTTTTGCTATGGGGCGTGTGCACTTGCCAGAAAGACAGAGAGAGACAGAGAGACAGAAAGCAAGAAATCACCCCCCAGGAGAGATGGCCATGCCGCAATCCCTTCTCCACCATTCTCCTCTCAGGATCTTGGGCACGCATGCACACGTGCCCGGCGTGAGTTTAAGCCACCAGGTCTGGGACTCGAACCATGGTTGACTACTTGTGAGTCCAGCAACATAGCCATTAGCTAACTGCTGGTCCCTGTAATGGACATCTTCATATGTTGTCTTACTTGACCCTCCCCACACTTGACAGGCAGCCTACAATAATCCTGAACTTACCGAGCATTAAGTAAATGAGTTTGTTTCTTTGTTACTGGTTGAGGTCCAGAATATAATTTCTTTACACAGAAGTCATTATAATAAAGTTCCACCACACTACAGAGAGAATCTGATTTTCTGACATACTAGACATTAAGAGAGCTCATTGAATTGGAATTGTATCTAAACAGAGCCATCTTTACAGCATGCCGTGGGTAGGGTAGGTCTAGTGGAGGCAAGGGCAGTTCCCAAGAATGCAGGATCCTTTCTCCTGATTTTGCTCACTTGCGTCTTTGGCTTCTGTGGAGGGAGCAGTCTTATTGCTCCTCAGCAAGCCACCTCCAGTGCCTGTCCTCACTCCCTTACTTTCCCATGCCCTTGCCATCCCATCTAATAGCCTTTGGCAAAGCTTAATGAGTTGTAAAAATATCTTACATTGCATTTAAAGATCATTACGCTATAAATGGTA
Source organism: Tupaia belangeri chinensis (assembly GCF_000334495.1). Lineage (NCBI taxonomy): Eukaryota > Metazoa > Chordata > Mammalia > Scandentia > Tupaiidae > Tupaia > Tupaia belangeri. The sequence continues at coordinate 1,495,166 of NW_006159909.1, read as the reverse complement.
AAGGACAAAAAAGAAATCACGTGCCAGTGGGATGTGGCCACACAGCTGCTAGGATATGGGAACGTAGGGGCGGTTGTTGAACTCATGTCCCTTTTAGCATAGCACCCACTTCAGTGGAATAGCAGAGCCTGAAATGAGATGCATGTAAGTAGGCCCAAAATAGTCTATGTAAAGTCCTTAGCATAGTTCTTGTCAGATAGTAAATTGTTCAGTAACTGTAAGCTGCTCCAAACCCCCTTACAACCTGGCAATCCTGTGTCTGTAGAAGTCTGAGGAGATCAGAATTGGCCTTTAGTGCCTTTACTGTTTATTCTTTGTGCTTGCTTTTCATTCTACCTGGAGGGTTTGTCTCGCAGAAAACTGCATAGCACATAGCTTCCTTACTTTATTCAGGTCTCTGCTTGAAAATAGCTTCAAAGGGGTTGTTCTTTTCTATAGCTGTCACACAGCACCACACTAGAATAATGTAATTCTCTCCATACAAAAAGTATACATTAGATAAGCACCAGAAACGACAAGACACACCCCAACGTGATATAAATCCAGCATACGTTTTTTTACTTATTCCAAATACCATCATGGGTATACAATAAAAGATAAATTTATAAATGAAATACGTAGCCTTGCATGGTTGCAGACACTTCAGGTAGTAAATACTAACTGAACGTGAGAACCAGACAAAGTGAGAAAGGAGATTCTCGAGACTCATACAGACTAAGAAAGAGGGTTCGCTGGAGAACTGGTTTTAAGTCTGAGCAGTCATTAAATGGGTATGTCATTAAGCGAGGAGTGACTACTATACAGTTGTTTACAGTCTGGCTCTCGTATACCTACATTAGAGCATAGAGTCCATGGGAGAGAAGTCATGGACTCTCTTGTTCCCAGAATACTGCCTGACATACAGTAGGTGCTCAATACAGTAGGTGCTCAATAAATAGATGCTGATCAATGAGTTGGAAAGGTCAAGACTGATACAAGAAAAGCAGTTAAGAGCTGCCATTATGGGGCCAGCAGGTGGCATGCTGGTTGGAGCACTGGGCTCCCACATGGCTGACCGCAATTCAAGCCCCAGATCTAGCAGCTTGCTCTCTCTTTTCTCTTTATCTCTTTTTTTGGGGAGAATGGGGAGGTTTTCACTATAGGGTACGTGCACTCACCAGACAGACAGAGAGAGACAGAGAGACAGAAAGCGAGAAATCACCCCGAGGGGGGATGGCCATGCCACAGTCCCTTCTCCTCCATTCTCCTCTCGGGATCTTGGGCACTCACGCACACGCGTCTGGCGTGAGTTTAAGCCACTGGGTCCAGGACTTGAACCACGG
>NW_006159909.1:1466421-1493652 GCF_000334495.1 Tupaia belangeri chinensis | reverse complement strand
AGGTTCAGGGCTTGAACCACAGTCGGCCATGGTAGAGTCCATCGTCCTTAACCACCATGCCACCTGCTGGCCCCTTCTCTCTGTATCCTTATAGAAAATTTAAAAAATAATAATAATAAATAAAATTAAATAAACAATTCTTTAAAAAAAAAAAAAGTAGAAGAAACTGCTGTTGTAACCTGTTAAATGATAAAGGCCTGAACTTAAGCAAGCAGAGTAAAAAGGGTAAAAGGTTTTGGATTCAAGAGCTATTTAAGTGGTGAAAACAATAGGCCTTGGGCATTGAGGAAAGTCTAGACACACACATTTCTCTTTTGGTCAGCTGGTTAGATGGTGGTGCTGGATATTCACCAAGATGGGAACTGTAGGAAAAGAGGCAGGGATGTGGGAGGAGAGTTTGGAAACAAGTTCAGTATTAAATGGTTTTATTTGAGGTGTCTGAGGAATATAATCTGGAGAAGCCCACAGGCAGTGGATAGTCTAGAGAACACTCTAGGACAGAGACTGAGTTTGAGCTGCTGTAAGATACCATAGACTGAGTGACATAAGCCACAGAACTTTATTCCTCAGTTTTGGAGGCTGGAAAGTCCAAGATAGGGCGCCAGCATGACTGGGTTCTGGTGAGGGCCCTCCTCCTTGTTCGCAGACAGCTTGTCTTCTCTCTCTGTACACTTCACAGGGTGGAGACAGAGAAAGAAAGAAAGCTTTCCCCGTCTCTGCTTCTAAGGGCACAAATCTGACCAGGACCCCATCTTTTGATCTAATTAACCCTCATATGCCCGATCTGGAAAGGCCATCACATTGGAGTTTCAGTGTGTGAATTTGGGGAGGTCCCAGTCGGTCGGTTCATAGCAGAGACACAGATCGGAAGCCATTAACATGTGGTAGCTACAACCATGACAGTGGATGAGAGCATGGGGGAGAGGGAAAAAGGAGTAAAAGGGGAAACTTTAGGAAAAGAGCTTTTATGGCTATGGCGAAGGGTTTGTCTTTGATAGAGAAACACAAGGAAACTATCAGTTTTCTGAGTAAAGAGAATCCTTTGAACTCATCTGTACATTTTATTCACGTTGTCTTCTTTTTTTAATATGGAACACTTCATGAATTTCGTGTTATCGTCAAGCAGGGGCATGCCTGTATCTGCTCTGTATCTTCCCAGTTTTAGTATATGTACTTCCAAAGCAAGCACACTGTCTTTGTCTTCTACATATTCAATAAATTTTGGCTATCTACTACCTATCAGAAACTAGGGACATAAAGATGAGAAAGACACAGGCTCTACTTATTATTTAGCGGGTGAGGTGGATACAGAAATCACCACAGTGGGGCCAGCAGGTGGTGTGGTGGTTAAGGCACTAGAATTCCCACATGGCTGACCACAATTCAAGTCCCAGACCTGGTGGCTTTCTCTCTCTCTCTCTCTCTCTCTCTCTGGCAAAACTCATGTGAAAAAAAATAATAATAAATAAGTAAATAAATCTTTAAAAAAAAAAAAGAAATTACCACAGTATAACATATTAAATGCTAAAACAAAGGTAAGCATGAATTGCTATGAAAGAACACAGAAGAGAGGTGGAAATGTTTTTTTCAGGACAAAGGTTTTAGGGGTTCAGAAATACTCGAATGCTTGTGTATTTCTCTGCACTGGGCACTTGGAGCATTTTTCACATTCTTTTTTCCCCCAAGGTCTTTGCCATACTGCATGCTGGGCAAGACTGAGAAAGGAAAAATGAGAAAAAATGAGAAATCCCTTGCTCATATCCCCCTGGGGGGATGGCCACACAGCAATCCCTTCTCCTCCATTATCCTCTCGGGATTTTGGGCACACATGCACATGTGCCCAACGTGACTTTCAAGCTGTCGGGTCCAGGACTCAAACCACTGCCAGCAGTGTGGGAGTCCAACGGCTTAACCACCTGCCGGCCTCATATTTTTCACATTCTTTTTTTTTTTTTTTTTTTTTTTTTTTTTTTTTTTTTGGTGGTGTGGCCTTTCACGCCTACAGTTTTTTGATATAGGGTGCATGCACTTGCCAGAGAGACAGAAAGCAAGAAATCCCCTTCTCCTCCATTCTCCTCTCTGGATCTTGGACACACACACACACATGCATGTGAGTGTAAGCCACTGGGTCTGGGACTTGAACCGTGGTCGACTACATGGGAGTCCAGCGACATAGCTATTATGCCAACTGCTGGTCCCCATTTTTCACATTCTTAAAGGGCATTGTTTTGGGCAGTGTAGAGCAGCAGATTTTAAGTGGTGTGATGAGGTTTTGTTTCTTAGGAAGCTAATTCTGACAGCATTACAAAGTATGTAATGAAGTAGGAAGAGGCTGGAGAAATAAATACCATTTCAGGAACTGTTAGAATAATCTCAACAGACACAGTGACACCACAAATGGAAAAAAGAGGCAAGACATAAGAGGTTTCTGAGTTATTTTTAATTAAAATTAACATTTTTTGAATATTTTCTATATGACAGGCACCAGTTTGATGTTCTGCATGTATTAATTTAGATAATTTTTTCATTCTCCCTATGAGGTGGGTAATATTATTAATTCCCCTTCAAAGTGAAGAAGCTGAGGCATGAAGCAGCGAGAGGGTATAACCAAGGACGTGAAGTTGGTCAGAGGCAGCGCCAGGACTGGAGCCCAGCTCTGCCTCCAGGGCCTGTGCTCTGTGCTCTTTCACTGTTCTGTGCTGCCTTGGGTAGTTGGCGGAGCACTCCTCTTACAGGCCCCTGAGACAGTGTGACTATGCACATGTAACTGAAACAGGGCCCTGAGAAGGAAGAGTAACTGGGTATGGTAGAAGTTTCCTTTTGTCCCAGGCAAATATGTGGACCCTGGGACCTCTGTTTGTGCTGTTCCTGGACAAGTAGAAATATGCATCTAGAGCTCCAGAGAAGGACTTAGCTTGACATTGACATTGGAGAATTATCAGTGTTTAAAATTTTTTCTTTATTCATGATAGAGCACATGCATGTGGAACTGAGAGAGATTGGGAGGGGGGGCGGGGAAGAAAGAAAGAGTGAGAGATTCCCTAAGGAGAAAACCTTTTTAGTTCATTTGCATGCCTAATGTAGAATAGGGAGTTTGGACTTCCAGTTCTGAACAAAATGAAGTAAGTGCATGTCTCCCTGTTTGTCTCGCTAAATTTAGCTAGAAACCCTGGACATTAAATTTAGAACTCTAAAACAAACATAAGATTCTGAAAGCTGGAGAGAAGATGGACCAGCGACCTCAGGACTCAGCAAGCGACGTGGCAATAAGCCCCCTTGGTTTCTTCTTGTGTCCAATACATCCCAGACTAAATGCTAGAGAAGCCCACAGCCCAGGAACAGCTGTGAAGTACAGTCTGCTGTCGCTGCCAGTCCAGGAAAGGGATAGCATAGCTAAACAGAAATCTTTTTGACAGTAAACATCCTTTCTTCAGAAAACCACCAGGGGGGAAATAGATACATCTCCAAAGCCCAACAACAAAGGTCTAGTGAAAAACATAGACACTCTTGCCTGACAGTAAAGGGGAGCCCCCTCACCACCCACCCCTGCTGGGATAATGTCAGCAGGGGTCAAAGAGGAGCCTGGACTCTGCCCCTCCACTCAGGCATAAGGAGGTGCCCCTTCCCCTCTCTGTCTGTCAGTGGAGACTTAAGTGAAGAACATAGGTTACAAGGGTCCTCTTGTCCTCCCCACTAGGGTGCTATCAATGGAAGTCAGGTAGGGAACCTGGCCATTTCTAGGGGAGGCCTGCTAAAATAGAACATTTAAATAATAGCCATAGTCTGATAACACAATACTCAAAATGACCAAGATACAATAAAAATATCATTCATCATGCCTAAGATAAGAAGATGCTAGTATATATGGACTCAATTTATTGACAAATACAGGATAAGGAAAATAAGCCTAAAATGACAAGTGAATAATCATTTTCCATTGGGACCAGCAGTTAGCATGACGGCTATGTCACTGGATTCCCATGTAGTCAACCGCAGTTTGAGTCTTAGACCTGGTGGCTTAAACTCACATCGGGTGCATGTGCGTGCATACCCAGGATACTGAGAGGAGAATGGAGGAGAAGGAATTGTTCATGGCCATCCCCCCGGGGGGTGATTTCTTGCTTGCTCTCTCTCTGTCTTTCTGGTGAGGGCACGCGCCCTATGGCAAACACCTCTCAAAAAAAGAAAGGAAAAAATAATAACAATAATCATTTTGCATTGAAGAGTCATTAATTTGTAAGGCTAAAAAAATCCAATTAAAAGACCAATAAGGAAAGCAACTTTATTAAGTTGGTATTTTAAGAGAAAAAAAAAAGTTAAAATAGATCATATAAACCTTGATTCAATTATAAAACAATTAGCTCTATAAAATAATAACTTGCCTATCAAAGACCAGATTATTTAAGTTTTACCTAAATGAACGGTTATGTGCAGTTAGAATCACTTGGAGAGCATTTCTAAACTGTAAACGTCAAGTCCCATTCCAGGCCACGTAAATCAGAGTATCCTCGATGAGTCTTACATCCAGCCTTGCTTGAGAGCCATTGACCCAAATAAGCCATAATCAGAATATACGTGGGAGGAGTTTTACATCTTCTGGATAATCAGAATAGATGTGACAGAGTTTGTGCACTCAAGTTCATGTGCTCCTTCTAAAAGAGCCTCCTTGGGCCAACCCGGTAAGGCAGGTCAGTCCCACATGGCCGACTATGCAGACTGAGTCTCAGGCGCAACAGTTTGAAAACCATACCAGGCACATACTCATGCATACCCAAAATCCTAAAAGGAGAAATAGAGGATAAAGGATTGTGATGTGACTGTCTCCTACGGAAGATACTCTCGCTCTCTTGCCCTCTCTCTCTCGCTCTCTCTCTCTCTCTCTCTCTCTCTCTCTCGTGAATGCATGTGCCCTCTGGCAATTTTAAAAAAAGGGGGGCGGGATTAAAGGAGTACTCTCTTGGGCTATTTGTCTTGCTTCATGTAGCCTCGTAATGAATTTAATTCTCTGGTTCCCAAGCCCACAACAATAAATCTGGAGCAGTAATTAAAAGGGAGTCAGTCTCTTATAGGCAGGCGTATTAATGGTGCCAATATATGAAAACTCAAAGAATGGAGACTCAGAAGAGATTTAGTTCCATTCCACTAGATGACTTGGTATTAAAAACTTGTTGAAGTGATGTCTTGAGCTATTTCCTCAGAGCAGTCTTTTTGGGATTAAAATTCAATTTTTTATGAAACTACAAAATAAATCAAATAACTCAGACTACAGGATATTCTAGGAGACTTCCAATAGCCCTGTCTGAGATTTTTAGCAAAAATAAAGCAATTACCTATTTGACATGAACTAGTAGGTTCTAACCACCTTTCTAGTAAAAGATTTGACAAATTTAGTCTAAATATGAAAAGGCCAGATTTGCTTGCTACAAACAAAAGACTTGCAACTAAAGGAAAAGATGATTCAAGCATTTGAATTATTAGAAGAAGCTTTAACAGGCCCAGCTTCCTGTGTGCCACTCTCTAGAGGAATTTGCATTTAATTTTGTAAAATACAAAGTTCATTTGCAATGAGGACATTATCTGGGTTGTAAATTTTCTTCTTCATGGCACTCTTGATTTCTGTCAGGATGTGGAATATTTGGAAGAAAATGAAGTCAGATGTGGAGATGTTATTTATTCAATGCAGTGAATTGGCGTTGGAAATTTATTGAAGGGTTCTACTGAGTGGCTTTCATCAAGCTGTTAAAATCACAAGTTGAAAGCTCTTCTCAATCAATGATATAAAATAAGCCCTTTAATCAGTTGATTACATTTATTTTCATTGACCTGAATAATATTGATCCATAGTACTAGGCTCATAATAGGCACTTATGTATAATGTCAATTATACTGGTTTCAAGACAAGACTCCAGGCCCATATTTTGTATAATGGGTTTTGTTTCACCATTAAAATGCCATGTGGTTCCCATGTAATTTTTGGAGCATGTGGTCTAGGGATATACCATCATATAGACATCAATCGTCCTGAAGATGCATCTGTTTTAAAACATACTAACTAATGTTCATCATAATAACTCTGAATCCCTACTAAAATAAAACAATAATTTTATTCTGCTTAATAAAGATAGAAAACATTTCTAAAATATAGTGTTTTTTAAGGTCATTTCTCCCTGAGACAGAGAGACATTACCTCCAATGAGGTCTTGACACCATGATTCACCCCCAGTTTCAGCCAGTCCTGGATCATGGGCATGTAAGAATCTCATCAACTAATTCAGTTCAGGGGTAGTTTCCCAGGTAGAGCTCACTCAGCCTGAAGACCTGTGTACTAAAGGAACAAGTTACCTGCCCCACATACCCAGCATAGAATGGTGACACAGGAATAGGATAACAGCAGTAGACACTCCTGTTCAAAGAGGAGGGAGATGGGAGGCACCTAACAGTCCATGGTCATCTGGCCTTTTAGTCTTATTTCTGCTCACAAAAGACTAGAGATCCAGAGGCCTTTTTGCATTTTAAAATGTCTGTTTCTTTCAGTCCAGTCTGAAATTTTCAGTCCAATCCTTAGAAATCTTGATGGATTCACTGTGCATCGATTTATAATGGACTCCCTTAGACAAAACCACACCCACAAATCTCTGCAAAACAAGCCAAACCATACCTTGCACTCCTTGTGAGCTACTGTGGGACAAAACTCTTTAAGACTCTTAGGAGCTCATTGTCTAATAGAAAGAGTTTATAAGACATGCCCTGAAGACCTTTAGAGAACCTTCAGTCTGCTGAAAGATTCCATGAAGCAGTGTCTTAGATCTTTCTAGTGTCTTAACAAAGGATTTTACAATCTCACTCTGGATTTGATCCATTGCCCTGAAACCATTTCTTAATTTGAAAATCATTTGCCATCTGGGGAAGCTAGGAATTAGAAGCAGTTTTGTTTTAAGCCCAGCAATTGTGGGCTTCTTTGTATGTTCTCAATTTTGCATCAAAGCCGAACAGTTCTTCATTAAGATCACGTCTCTTTGATCATATTTTTTCATAGACGGCAACAAGCCAAACAGCACTTTCAGTATTCTGTCTAGAAATCTCTGTATCTAGAACATCACCATTTTTAGGTACATTTTCTATCCTCTACCGTCCAATAGCTCCTTCCCTCCTACTTGAAATAATGTTTCCTAACTTTTCTTCATGATCCTCCTGGCAGACTCCTCACAGTTCTTGGACTTTACCCACTTCCCAAGGATTCTGTGTTAGAATCCTATGCCAGTAGGACCCTATTCCTCATTCAAATTTTTTTAAAGAATTATTTTATTTAAATTTATTTATTTATCTTAATTTGACCATAAGGGGACAGAATGAGTGAAAGAGAGAAAAAAAGAGAGAGAAAGCAAGCTGCCAGGTCTGGGACCGAACCGTAGTCAGCCATGTGAGAGTCCAGCGCTCTTAACCACACCATCACCTGCGGCCCCCATCATTCCAAATTTTTATTCCAGATGTTAATACTGTGTAAAACAAACTGTCACTAAGACTGGACAGTGGTGCAGCAGTAGAACACGACACCTCATGAGAAGGTCGCCAGTTTACATCCAGAAACCTCTTTGAAAACACCATGGATGTGTGTATCCATGACCCAGGCTGGCTGGGGTTGGATCAGAGCCACGGAACCCTGTCAGGGGACTGTCTCTATCTTTCTCACACTCACAGAATAAGTAAACTTAAAAGCAGTGCAGTAAAATAATCACAATTTTATTATGTTCACAAATTCTGTGGGTCAAGAATTTGGGGCCAGTTCACTTCTGCTCCATGATGCCTAGGACCTCTGGTTAGGAAGACTCAAAGGCTGGGGACTGCTCAACAGTGGAGGGACAGAACCACTGAGAGCCTCACTCACATGTCCGACAGCGGGGCTGAAAGGGCTTGGACTAGGACTCGTGCCTGCAGTGTCTACACCTGTCCTGTCTGAGAGGCTGGGCTTCCTGACAGCATGGTGACCTCAGGACAGTCTGCTTACAGGGTGGCTCAGGACTCAAGCACTTTGTTGTTTTCAAGTGACAGTTGCTTGTGAAAGGAGGAACTTTCTGTTTTCTCCAACTTTAGCTTATTTCCATGATGAATTGGCTGCTGTCTAATTAGTTGAGACAAGGGCTAAAGGACAGGAGGAGCTGGAGGCAGGCCGTGAGAGATAAAGAAGGAGAGGGAGGCTGGGGAAGACAGATGAAGAGAGAACAGAGATTCGCAGTGAGAAGTAAGTCACCAGGCATCCTGCAAAAAGCCAGAGCAACTGTCTTCCAAGTTTCTGAATGGAAAACAGAATGAACAGAATGTTCTCTGTCAAGGAGCAGCCAAATCCATTTGTTAATTGAGATCAAAAGAGCATAAATATTATAACATAGCAGTGAAACCAAAGCACGGGAGTAGAGAACAGTAAATCCAGAAAGCCAGTGAACATAGCTCAATGCAAGCAGATTGCTCCAGAAATTAATGACCACTACCGTTTCACAAAGGCACTTTGTGAGACAGGCATATCTTTGATCAGAGGGAAAAACCCAAATTAATGAAGTCCCCTAGAGGTGAATGTAGAGAGCAATAACCAAAGAAGAGGAATCCTCCTACTCAGGAAGGCAGTAGCTGCCTACTAGGAGTAAGTCTGGAACAAAGATGCCCCAGAGTGACAGCAAGACATGAAGATGATGAAAAAGTCAAAAATCCCCCCCCCATTTAGTCCTTGCTAGTTTTAAAGAAATCAATCATCATTTTCCAAGATTAATTTTTTAAAAGGTAACAAGAGCTCGTGGCCTAATACATTATTATAGTCTTATGTCATAAAATGTCAGCCTTTTTCTGTAAGTCACACATTCTCCAGAAACCTGCAGCTTCTTGAAACTAATGTTGGGGATTCTAGTTTCATAGCTAGCACCTTCAGGCCCCACAATTTCCACAGACAAAAATGTATGCATGGACACACAAAGGCAGAAACATAAAGATGAGGACAGGGAAATAAAGATTATAAAGCAAAAAATACAGGAAGCGACGTGACTGACTTAGTTACAGTGGACTTCAGTAGGACGTAGGTCTCACTCCCTGACGTCTGTGACAGTGTATCTAAAGACACAGGATCGCAGCTGTGGATATCTACTTGATATTGGCTCTTGTCATACAAAATAAGACTGGCGTTGAGCCAACCACTGTGGGTTTACAGCCTGCACATAATTTTTTTTTTTTTAATTGCCAGAGGACATGTGTACTTACCAGAGTATGGGAGGAGAATGCATCCTCCTCAGTGGGGCACAATCACGCCACAATCCCGTCTCCATTTCTCCATCATGTCAGGCTTAGGGACATACACACACATATACCCAATGTGTTTTTCAAGCCACCAGGACCAGAACTTGAACTATGGTTGCCATGTGGGATCCAGCTCCCTTAACTGCTAGGCTACAGGGCAGCTATAGGACTGGTCCCCTCGAGTAACTTCTTTTTAAGAGTTCTTTATTTAATTTATTTATTATGATTATTACTTTAATTTGGTATAGTCACTAGAGAGAGAGTGAGAAAGCAAGCCGCCAGGTCTGGGACTCAAACTGCAGTAAGCCATGTGGGAGTCCAGTACCTTAACCATCATGGAATCTCAATATAATTTTTAAAAATTCTTGAAAACTCCAACCTGGCCCTGTAGCACAATGGTAATACACTGCTCTAAAGAAGCTGGATTCCACACTGTGGCTTTGGTTCCAGTTCCCAGTTTGGTCTGCTTGAAACCCTCCAGATGCTTGTACAAGTGCCCAAGATCTGACAATCTAGAGGACTTGGGGGTGGGGGGGAGTCACAGTATGACCAGACCCTGGGGAAGGTACTCCTCTCTCTCCCTCTTTCTCTCACATGTGCGTATACATGCTCTATCAGAAATAAGGGGAAATTTTTTTTAATTATTAAAAACTCAAAAATTGGGACCAGCAGTTAGCGTAATGGCTATGTCACTGGACTCCCACGTAGTCAACCGCGGTTCAAGTCCCGGACCCGGCGGCTTAAACTCACGCCGGGCGTGTGTGCGTGCATGCCCAAGATCCCGAGAGGAGAATGGAGGAGAAGGGATTGCAGCGTGGCCATCCCCCCTGGGGGGTGATTTCTCGCTTTCTGTCTCTCTGTCTCTCTTTGTCTGGCGAGCGCACACACCCTATAGCAAAAACCTCTCCAAAAAAAGAAAAAAAAAACTCAAAAATTGGGAACTTGATTGCCTGTCCATTAAGAAAATCAAATGAAGTTAAATCCTATCATAGGGAATCTTACCATAAGAAGAATATATGGGCAACCAAAACATTTTAAATACAAACTACCTATTTCAAGCAATTTTGAATAAAACCTATATTCTTTTTTAAATTTTTATTATTATTCATACATTAAGTCACTATACATCATTTAGATTGCGAAGAGACTTTACCCAGCATGATGTACACCTCAGTCCAGCCCAGCTGAGACCACCACACACATCCTCGTCAACAAGCCTTCTCTGTGTCCCACAAGTGTCTTACCTCTCCATTTTCCCCCATGTTCTTTTATGATAAGAATTTAAATAGTCCAAAAGGCACTATTATAGTGTTTGACTGCTATGTCACCTTCAAAGATTAACTGTTTCTGTAAAATTCTCATAGTCCTAATTGAAGCACACTCATGCAAGCAGAAAAAGGATGTGAAGATAATTCTGTATTTTGTGAGTTTATTCTTACTACATTGGATCCCTGAGTTACTAGGTCTAAATAGTGATATAATTGTTTTAGCTCTCAAGAGTTTTGTTCTGTTTTAGTTTTTAAAAAATTAACTTTATTTATTTATTTACATAACATTTATTTATTTGTTTGACCAGAGAAGACAGAGAGAAAGTGAGAAAGCAAGCCGCCAGGTCCAAGACTTGAACCATGGTCAGCCATGTGAGAGTCCAGCACCCTTTACCACCAGCCACCTGCCAGCCCTGCTGTCAAGAGCTTTTAAGCCAATTTGCCTTGTAAATATGGAACTAAGACTTTAAGGGACCAGCAGTTAGCATAATGGCTATGTCGCTGGACTCCCATGTAATCGACCGTGGTTCGTGTCCCGGACCTGGTGGCTTAAAACTCACGCCGGGCCCATGTGCGTGTGTGCCCAAGATCCCAAGAGAAGAATGGAGGAAAAGGGATTATGGTGTGGCCATCCCCCCTGAAGGGTGATTTCTTGCTTTCTGTCTCTCTGTCTCTCTCTCTCTCTGGCAAGTGCACACACCCTATAGCAAAAATCTCTCCAAAAATAGAAGAACTAAAACTTTAAAAAAGAACCAAAGGGAACACTCTGGTATGATGGAAATATTCTATATCTTGATTTGAGTGTCAAAAATTTCCCACCTATACACTTAAAAATCTGTGAGTTTTTTAAAATTTTAATTATATCTCATTTGTACACTAAAAATATGTTCATTTTATTGTATGCAAATCATATCTCAATTTTTAAAAGTCTTACTTGATTGATGAGTCAACTTATATAGAGTTTTTGGTGAAAAGTAGGCGTTGTATAGAGTTTTAGGTGGGGAATTTCCAGTTAATTCTCTTTTTTTATGTGCTATTTATAAAAAAAAAATAATAAAGTCTAGATGGTATCTGTTAACATCTATCATTTTAAAATTTCATTAAAAGATATAAGCTAACATCTCTATGATCAGCTAATGGTATTTGGTTTTAGTCCTCTAATACTTTTTATAGAGAATTTTTCATAAGTTTATTTATTTCTTCTGTGATAGAGCGAGAGACAGACAGAAAGAGGTGCCCCCAACGGAATATTGATGCCATGATCTATCCCCAGTATTAGCCAGTCCTGACTGTGGGCATGCATGTGCTCTGAGTGGTCCCAGGCTGCAGATCCAGGACTTTCCCCATGTGGATCCAGTTGGTCTAGCACTGTACCACAATCTGGCCCTAGTTCTATAATACTTTTACACAATGGAGGAAGTTCTTTCTCCCCTTTGTTCGCAGTACTCTGCTGCTAACAATTACAGGGTAGTTAGAAAAAAATTAAAACCAATAAAGCGATGGAATCATGAAAAATGCCTTTAAGTATTTACCAGCTTACTATGGGGAGAAGTACTGTTTTATACACTGTGAGGTTTTAAAAAATAAAAACAACATAAACACTTGCCTTGAAAAAGTGAAAGCCACGAAGCCTAAACTCAAGGAGCTCATTCTAATTGGACAGTCATACAAACAGCATATAAAAATGACCCGTTAATAGTTGAGTTATATCGATACATTTCTTTTCTTTAGAGAGAGAGATTTTTGCTATAGGGCATGTGCACTCAGTGGAAAGACAGAGAGAGAGAAAGTGACAAATCACCCCCCGTGGGGATGAATGCATTTCTTTCTCTTTTTTTTGTTTTGTTTTTGTTTTTGTTTTTGTTTTTTTGTTTAACTACACTTCATGTATTCCTTTTATGTGAGAGAGAAAGAGAGAGAGAGAAAAATACCCATAGCAGGGCCCCCATGCTGCAAGCCTGCCCCACTCCCAGTCAGCCCAGATCATGGACACTAATGTGTGCACCCAACATATAGAAGAAGGTCTTAGAACACAAACCCTAGGACCACCCATGCAGGTCCTATTGCAGTACCACCATGACTCCATCTGGCCTGTTGACGCATTTCTTATTAGTGAACCATCTTTTCATTTTGTACAATATCCTGCTGGATTTGGCTTAATTATTTTGGGTTTTTACATCTGTACTTCTTAGTGAAATTGTTCTCTAATACTGTGTATGCATACATGCATGCAAGAGAGAATACACAAACATCTATACTTTATCAGGGTTCACTATCAGGATTAAATAACATGAGTCAGGGTAGTTTATATATTTTTCTGTATTCTAGAGAACTTTAAATAGAATAGGAATTATCTAATTACCTGGGTCTTGAAAATTTGTCCATAACATCTGTGCCTGGTAAAATTTAGGAAAGTGTTTTTCTGACAACATTAAAAAAATATATATTTCATGGGAACAGCAGTTGGCATAATGGCTATGTTGCTGGACCCCCATGTAGTAAACTGCAGTTCAAGTCCTGGACCCAGTGGCTTAAACTCACGCCAGGAGCATGTGCGTACATGCTCAAGATCCCAAGAGGAGAATGAAGAAGAAGGGATTGCAGCATGGCCATCCCCCTTTGCTTTCTGTCTCTCTGTCTCTGTCTTTCTGGTAAGTGCACAAGCCCTATAGCAAAAACCTCCCAAGGGAAAAAGAAATTCCCTAGTTATCAACCAATGCTGATTATTTTATTTTTCTTTGAGACTATTTTAGTACTATGTTTTTTCCTACAAAATAATGCATTTCAAACACTCTCATTTATTAATACAAAATTTAAAATGTTTTTCTAATTTGTAAAGTCAACTTTTTCTTAAATCTCTTTCTTACTCCTCCCACTAGATGTTTGTGATTTTGCCTTATTTTTTTTCCTTGATGAGACCCTGGCAAGGATTGTTGCATTTTTTGGTCTTTTCAAAAAAATTAACTTTTAGATTTTTCATAATTGTTTTTTTCCTCATTCAACTTCTGTTTATATCTTGATTTTTATTTTGCTTATATTTCTTTTCAGTTTCATATTTAATTTAGTTCTTTTTTAATGGTAAAAGTATTGCAGACAATATATTTTCTTCCAAATATCACTTTGGCTGCATCCCAAGATTTTGATCTATCTTTCTAATCATTTTTGTTATTATCAGTTATTGTATCTGTAATCTCCTTAATCTAGGTCTTCCTTAAAGAAGTGGTTTAGTTTTGACTTTTTAATTCTTAGTGATAAATCTGCTTTGTTGTGAACCTCTGTTAGAATTGTCTAGTTTTATTCCCCTATGGCTGTAGGTTGTAGAACACGAGTAATGCATTTTCTACTTTTTTTTTTTTTTTTTTAGTTTTTGCAATAGAGCATGTGCACTTGTTGGAGAGAGACAGAGACAGAGAGTGACAGAGAAGAAAATCTAACCCCCACCCCCAGAGGGGGTGGCCATGCCACCATCCCTTCTCCTCCATTCTCCTCTTGGAATTTTAGGCACACAAGGATATGCACTCAGCATGATCTGCCATCAGGCAGGTCTGGGACTTGAACCAAGTAGGAGAATCCAGTCTGTAGGCTCCAGACTCCTTAGTCTTCACACCACCTGCTGGGCCCTATTGCCTACTTTTCTTTTTCTTTTTTTGGATAGATTTTTTTACTATAGGGTGCATGTGCTCTCCAGAAAGACAGAGAGATAGAAAGTGAGAAATTACCCCCCTCCCAGGGGGGATGGCCACGTCGCAGTCCCTTCTCCTCCATTCTCCCCTCGGGATCTTGGGTACGCATGCACACGCACCTGGAATGAGTTTAAGCCACCGGGTCCGGGATTCGAACCACAGTTGACTACATGGGAGACCAGCAACATAGCCCTTATGCCATCTGCTGGTCACCCATTGCCTACTTTTTATAATTAGGAAAAGAATGTTCTTTTGTGGCCTAATATGTAATAAACGTACCTAAATATTTTGGAGACATCTTAAATATGTATTAAACTTCCCTGTAACCCTGGATGTCCATTGGTTATAAGGTCTTTCTCTGCTCCCATTTGCTTTTGTCTGAACTGCCGAAAACTGGGTCCCCCAGTACAGAAATGGTTCATTCCATTTCTTGTATTTCTCCATTTCTTCTTTTTTTTTTGGGGGGGGGGAGAGATTTTTCACTGTAGGGCGCGTGCACTTGCCAGACAGACAGAGAGAGACATAGAGACAGAAAGCGAGAAATCACCCCCCAGGGGGTATGGTCATGACGCAATCCCTTCTCCTCCATTCTCCTCTCGGGATCTTGGGCACACACGCACACGCGCCCAGCGTGAGTTTTAAGCCACCGGGTCCGGAACACGAACCGCGGTCGACTATGTGGGAGTCCAGCGACATAGCCATTACGCTAACTGCTGGTTCCCTCCATTTCTTCTTGTATGTCCCCATTTTTGCTTTATACATTTCAGTACAATGTTACTTGCATAAAGACTGGTGGGTTTTATTTATATTTTATTTTAAATTTTGCCAGAGGGCATGTGTGCAAGAGAGAGCGAGAAAGAGAGAGAAAGAGAGAGCGCTCTCTACCAGCTTCCTGCTTTTTTTCCTGGTGCCTCTTTGTCTATCCTGTTTTTTCATCTTTCCATGTTGTTCGGTGTAGATACATCTTTTATAAACAGTGTATAGTTAAACTTTGTTTTGTACATTATCTGAGTCTTCACTAACCAGTAAAGGACTTGCATTCCCTTACTTCGTATAGAAACTGACCAAACAAGGTATCCTCAATTCAGTCATTAATCAGATGCTTTTTATGCTTCCGTCCCTGTGCGAGTGCCTTCTTTTTTTCTATTAATGGTTGCTACATGGAAGTTTTACTTACTCTCTCTCTACTAGCAACTAGAAAGTTATACATCCTTTTTAATTTTAATAATAGTTACTATTAAATATTTAAACCGGTCTTTCTTAGTCAATACCAACAATAAAATTGATTTATTTACCTCCTCTTGTGAATGACAAAATTTATGTGTTTCCTTCTCTCTTTTGCACCTTCCTACATTTTCAGACAAAAGGAGCAACTTTTTAAAAAGAGAATGCAAACCTGACTGTTATTTTCCTGTGTAGATAATTCGTTTTAGTGTGCCTAGACACTTGAAGTTTCTTCCCTTCGTTCTAGAAATGTACAGCTTTTTTCTGGGTAGTGCTTCCATATCATTCTCTGTGAATCAGGTTTGGCCAGTGCCTATAGCATCTTTCTTTCTAGAGACTCAAATCCTTCCAACATTGAGAAACCTTCTTCTATTATGCTTTGATTTTCCACCTTATGTATTCTGTTTCTTACTGCTTCTATTGTGCTTTTAAATTCATCATGTTGGGTGGCGTGGTGGTTAAGGGTACTGGACTCCCGCATAGCTGACCACAGTTTGAGTCCTGGACCTGGCAGCTTACTTTCTCACTTCTCTCTCTTTCGTTCTCTCTGTCATCAAATAAATAATAAAGTTAAATAAAATAATTCTTTGGAAAAATAAATAAATTCATCATGTTCTATTTTAGAATGATTTCTTTTTCTAATATTGGTCTGTTCTGTGCTTGTTTCGTAAATGAGAGCACAGATAGAAGTTTTTCTTTTCTAGCATGCCCTGATCTCTTGCTCTTAGTCCGTCACAGAGGGCTCTGCTCAATACAGATTGGCCTCCTCCTCTGAAACACCTGATCTTTTCACTTGTCTGGTTATGCTTACTGTTCGATTCCTCTTGCTAAGACCCTAACAATGTAAGAAAATTGAGATGGGTTACAAGTAATGGTTCCTTTGGCCCTGCTCAACTCTTCAGGACCAAAGAAGGGAAAAGTGTAGATGTATCATAGCATAGAAATGCCATAGATGGTGAGAAATCGGGAAGTATCTAAGGAGTGGTAGGGAAATGAGAAGTTTTAATAAGGAGTTTTCCTTTTGTTCAGAGAAACTTATTTCTGTGTTCTGGCTGTCCAAGGAAACTGGCGTAGTAATCATTTCCCTAACCAAGCTATTTCCACCAAAAACTTTCCATTTGCACAGTACTATACAGTTTTTAAGTCATATTTTCTGTCATGAATTTTGCTGTCATAGCTTCATTTAGAGTGTAAACTCCTTGAAGACAGAGGGTTTTTTTTTTTTTTGCTAATTTATCTTTTGTACCCCAGAGTTGCTACTGTCAAGACTGTCTGAAAAGTCACGTTGCATTTTTGCATAGCAAAATACATCATGTCTTTTCCAGCATCCCAACATTTGATTCTTACCACAACCCCAAAAGGTAGACAAGGCATCTAGTGCTATCCTTATTTTGCAGAAAAGGAGACAGGTGCTACAAGACATGAAGTGATTTGCTCAGGATCACACGGAGGAATTGGGACAAACGCCCAGGTCATCCCGAAGGGCCACTGCTCTCCCCACTTCCTCTCCTTTCTCAGAACAGAAGGAGACGTTCTGGATGCCGTCTGTCCTGCCTTGGCACAGCAGGGATTCCATCTCATTACTCGTGTGGTAGACCAAGTGAAGTGTCGTTGTCCCTCTCTACATCCCTGGGTCTGGGCACACACATCAAGAATTCCTACCCACAGGAGCTAAGGCTTCCCAGACAAGGAAGAACAGGGAATGGGAGGATAAGCCTGGCCCTGGGAGGAGCTTACATGGCTGAGAAAAGTTGGAGGCTCCTTCCCTCCGACCCAGGCAGCCTCCAGGAGGAGACCCTCTGTTGTGATGGTGTCAGCATTCATCACTGAATTTGTCTCTTTGCCTTGAACCACTGCAGCTAATGCTCCTGGGATATGCTGGCAGAGTTACTGCTGTTAACAATTCTCATTCTGTTAGACATCAGTCAAGCGCAGCTGTGAAGTGCCGACATAAATCCAGTTTTGAATTTCACCTATAAAATAATCAAATGAGAATAAAGCATCATAAAATGGTTTTTTAATAAAGATATTTTAATTTAATCATGTAAAAATCATCTGGATGCAATACATCTAAGTGACGGAGAAATTGCTATATTCTATTACCAGTGCCCTGAGAAAGCCCATGTCTACATAGGTTGATGAATGATTTCCAGTTCCTTGACTATCTCCCATTCTGTTCATTAATTACGGCCTCTACCATTCTTTAAAAATCAACCTAAGTCTGGCGACAGCAGGTGGCATGCTAGTTAAGGTGCTAGACTCCCACATGGCCAACTGTGGTTTGAGTCCCAGACCGGGTGGCTCGCTTTCTCACTTCCCACCTCCATCTGTCTCTGGTGAGTGTGTGTGCCCTGTAGCAAAAATAATAATAACAATAAATAAAATTAAATAATTCTTTTTAAAAAATCAACCTAAATCACCTCCTATGAAAATGTGGTAATGGGACAGTTTATTTATATAGCTTGCATTCATTTATACATGATATTTGGAAAAGTCTAGTGTGATAGGACATGGGTCTAAGTGGCAGATCTAACTTTTAGTTCACAGGTCTGCAAATCACAGGTCTGACATTTTTAAGTCTCCCTCTCCTCATGTGTAAAATGTAGGCCTGGGAATTAAATGGCCTTCCAAATCTATAAACTGTTAAAATGTTCTTCATTTGTTTGATATTTGTCTCTTCCACTTGTCCAACTGGATTATGAACCCCCCAAAGTACAGGGACTGTATCTTCAGCATCTTCAGTGCATCCATCCCCACCTGCTGCCTGACACTGTGCTTGCCCCAGTGGCAACCTTGTCCATGCCAATTGCCTGCCCAACTGATAGCACCTGTGGCAACCAGGAGGTGGCACTTTGGCTTTTCAGCAATAGAAGAACAAACCACAGAATGAGAAATCGCTCTGGCTTTTGCTTTATTGACCAAAGTATTTAGAATATTTAATATCAAAACAACCAGGGAGCTATATTTTTAAATTTAGATGTAATAAATAAAATTAACTTTCACTGGTGGGGCATTGTTGGTATAGGTCTATGAGCATAGATTTGTGTAACTACTACCACAAGCAGGATACAAAGTAGTTCCATCACCCAAAAAAACTTCCCCATATCTGGCCCTGAACCCCCAACCCTGATAGCTACAGGTCTATTGACCATCTTTATAATTGTCTCATCTAGAGAATAATAAATAAATAGAATCATACAGTGTGCAACTTTTTAAATATAGAAAATGTGTGTGCACACATGAAAAAAAAGATGGGACCTGCAGGTGGCGTGATGGTTACGTTGCTGCATTCCCACATAATTGACCACAGTTCAAGTCCTGGACCTGGTGACTAAAAATTCCCACTGGGTGCATGTGCATGCATGCCCAAATCCCAAGAGGAGAATGGAGGAAAACGGATTGCAGGGTGGCCATACTCCGGGGCGGTGGCGGGAGGGTGGTGGTGGTGATTTCTCGTTTTCTGTCTCTCTGGCAAGCCCACATGCCCCATAGCAAAAAGAAAGAAAGAGAGAGAGAGAGAGAGAGAGAAGAAAGAAAGAAGGAAGGAGAGGAAGAAAGAAAGAAGGAGAGGAAGAAAGAAGGAGAAGAAGAAAGAGGTAGAGAGGACGCACCCTTGGTAGAGTCTCATCACACCACACTCACCTTTCCGCAGTCATCCAGCAGTTCAGGATCCTGTGCTTCCATATGTGTTTTTCAGGCCAGTCTGGGTATGTCTTTCAGACCAACCCAGGATTCAAATTGCAATTACCGTATGGCTCCCAGCACTGCAGGGCACTGGTATTACCCTGCACCATAGTAGCTGGGCCATATATAGCATGTAGCCTTTTGAGAGTGGTTGTTTTCACTCAAAATGCCTTTCAGGTTTATCCATGTTATTTCATATCAATCATTTGTATCATTGGTCCATTCCTTTTTATAGCTGAATAGCATTCCATTACAGAGGTGTAGCATAGTTTCTTTATCCATTCACCTGCTGACAGATACTCAGGTTGCTTCCCGTTTGGGGTGATCACACACAGAGCTGCTGTACACAGCCACATGTAAGTTTTTGCAAGAACAGAAGTTCTTATTTGCCTAGAATAAATACCTAAGTGAAGTTGTTAGATCATGTGGTGATTCTATGTTTAAATTTTTTCTTTTTCTTTTTCTTTTTTGTTTTTTTGGAGAGTTTTTGTATAGGGCGTGTGCACCTACCAGAAAGACAGAGAGGCAGAAAGCAAGAAATCACCCCCAGGGGGGATAGCCACGCCACAATCCCTTCTCCGTTCTCCTCTCAGGATCTTGGGTATGCATGCACACGCACCCAGCAGGAGTTTAAGCCACTGGGTCCAAGACTCGTACTGCAGTCAGCTACATGGGAGTCCAGCGACATAGCCATTATGCCAGCCTCCCCAGGGGTGATGGCCACACCACAATCCCTTCTCTTCCATTCTCCTCTTGGGATTTTGGGCATGTACGCACACACACCCGGTCTGAGTTTCAAGCCTTTGTGTCTGGTACTCCAACTATGGTCGACCACATGGGAGTCCAGTGACATAACCATTACACCATCTGCTTGTCCCTATATTTAGCTTTTTGAGTAACTCCCAAATTATTCTCGCTGTGGCTATACCGTTTTTTCATTTCCACCAATAATGTAAGAGAGTTCTAATTGTCCTGTGTCCTCCTCACCAGCATTTGGTATTATATCTTTGTTGTTATTCTGGGGTGGGTTTTTTTTAATTATTTTTTATTTATTTATGTATTTATTTATTTATTTTAGCCAATCTAATGGTTTCGTGGTGATATCTCATTGTAGTTTTTTCCGTAGGGTGTGCACCACCACGCCCAATATCTCACTGTGGCTTTAATTTGCATTTTTGTTGTAGCTGGTGATGTTGGGCATCCTTTCATGTGCATACTTGCCATCCATATACCTTCTCTGGAGAAGTGATTTTAAATCTTTGGCCCATTTTTTTTTGAGTTGCTTACTCTTAATACGTTCAAAGAATCCTTTTTATATTCTGGATATGAGTCTCCTTCACCAGACATATATTTGTAAATATTCTCCCCCAGTCTATGACTAATCTTTGAATTCTCTCACCAGTGTGTTTTCAGAGCAAAAGTGTTAGATCTGTTAAATTCAGTTTATCAACATGCTATAGGGCACATGTGCTTTGCCAAAGAGACACTAAGAGAAAAAGAGGGAAAATGAGAAAGCACTGAGTGGAGTAGCCACACTCCAGCTCCTTCTTCATTCTCCTCTTGGGATTTTGGGCACACACAGGCACATGTGCCAGAGTGTTTCTGAAGCCACTACTGGGTCCTGGACTCAAGCTCTGCAGTTGGCCTTGTGGGATCCAGCAGCCTTAACCACACCACCAGCTGGACCCTTTCTTGAAAGTTTTTAACCTACAAATTTAGTTTCTTCAACAGCTGAAGAACTGTTTCTTATTGGGTGAGTTTTGGTCTGTAGTGATCGTCCCTCTTCCATTTCTGAAATGTTGATAAAATCTCACTTTCTTTTGGGTTAGAGGTGTATCCATTTTATTTATCTCAGGAACAACCATCTCTTCATTTCAGTGATTTTTCTCTATATGGTTTTTCCGTTTCCAATTCATTCATTTCTGCTCTTTATTATTTCTTTCCATCTGCTTGTTCCATGAAATTTAATAAAGGTGAAAGTCATCAATATTACTGAAAAAAAATTATAAAATTTAAGTTGTATTGATTTAATTCTTCTATGAGTGCAACAGAAAGAGTGAGAGAAGAGACAGCATCCCCAACAGGATCTCACCACCATGACTCACCACAACCTGAGGCCAGCCTGGACCATGGGTACATAAGTGCCCAGCATATTCAAGGAGGTCACTGAACTTAAACCAGCAACCCCCCCATGTAGACTGCCTCACAGATCACCACGTTTTACCACCATGCTATCATCTGGCTGGGTAAAATGTATTTTTAATTTAATCTTTGGAGACCTGTGCTAATGATTTTCTATGCGTTGTCTCTTGTAGTTGACTGGTCTGAGTGTCTCCAATGGGAAGGACCAACTTGTAGTGTTCCATACAAAAGACAACAAAGACCTCATTGTTTGCCTCTTCAGTAAACAGCCAACCTACGAGAGTCGAATTGGAGAACTTGTTGGAGTCCTGGTGAATCATTTCAAGAGGTAAAATTCGATTTTTTATAACTAAGACAAGTTTAAATATATGATATCTTTCATTATAATTACCATTGAACTTGGTTTGTGCAACTATTAATGGATTGAATTATTTTCCTGAGTACATTAAAGAGAGAATGTAAATAATGACTATCTAAATATATATCTCTTTCACAAAATGTAAAATTAACACCCAGGCTTAGTTTCAAGGTTTCTCTACTTTACTGGCCTCTCACTGAACCAACAGTGAGAGATTTCCCTAATGGTAACCAGTTAGTGTGTCTGCTATGACTATAAGCAAATGAGAAGGCAGATTTTGGATCTCATGTAGATCCACAAAGACTAAAGGAATTCCTGAGAGAGCCAAAATCACGGAGTCATGTTGGAATACGGCATTTTCTGGGAACTCTGGGGCTTACCTAAATGATATCTGCAATGTGGTAACCAAGATGTAAAACAATAAATAAACAGAACAGATCCTGCAGGTGGTGGGGACCAGTAAATGGATACTTTTAAGCAGAGAAGTGATTTTGTCTGATTATTTATGGGAGTTGTTCTAGAAATGAGGTTTTCCTTCCCAGAAGAGTTCATGGGTGTGCGGAGTGGGTGTGCATCTCCAGAGTCAGATTCCTCTCAGTGTGGCTTACTCTGCCTCCCCCCACACACACACCCCATCACTCCTGATGGTGGGAGAAGACTGCTCTTCAAATTCAGTGATGGAGAAATGATACAAACATCTAGTTCCTTTCTTTTCCTAAAACACATTTCCTAAATCCCCAGAAGTAATTAAGGACTCCTTATTGGTCTTTTTTTTTTTTTTTTTTTTTTTTTTTTAAGTTTAGGTATGGCTTTTCTTTCTCTAAACAAAGACATGTTTAGAACCAGATGTCCACGTTTCTTTCTACCATGTTCATTCGTGCAGATCAATACAGAGTATATTTTAGAGATTGCACAGACTCATTTCTTTTACGTTATTAAATCTTGTATTATAGATCAAAAGGGATCTTTAAGCATTTTATGTAATTACTTTTAAATGTTATAACTAAAATAAACATCTGGCGGGGAAGAATAAAAATTAACTAAGGAAGGAACTACACATTTTTTAAAACAGGTTTTTGAAACTGTCTGCACTCTATGGTAGAGACTGAAAGACTGGCGAACATAAAGTATTAAAAGTTGTAATGGACACTGGAGACAAAGTGGAAAGAGTTTGAGAGGAAAAGAGTGTAGGAAATTTGGGGGGAAATAGAGAGGTAAGACACTTGTGGGACACAGATAAGACTTATTATCTGTTGACGAGGATGTGTATGGTGGTCTCAGCTGGGCTGGTCTGAGTTGTATATCATGCTGGGTAAAGTCTCTTCAGAATCTAAATGATGTATAATGATTTAATGTATGAATAATCATTTTAAAAATATTATTTTTTTAAATGACACAGTCCAAAATAAAAAAGAAAATTTTTCTTTCATCTGCCAAATAATTTTCAAACAAAGAAAAATAATATATAGTTCAGAAGGAAAGGGAAAGACAAGAGATGATATCACTGTAGTAAATATCTAGAACTCAAATAAGCAGACTTATTTTCCTGCTAATATTTAATCACAGCAAAGTATGGACAATTAGAAGACTTTTAATTTATTGTCTTTAATTTGGATACCTGTAGTAATGAATACAGACAGCAATTTTTGCCTGGTAAATTAGAGTATCTAGTTGCGATCTGGGTCCTTCTTTATTAATTTTTCTGTTAAATGCCCTCCTCAGTGGCTCATCAGTTTATGTGAATCTGGTCCTAGAATTCAATTGCTTTTATTTTCTGACACTTACATTCTTTTTTTAAAGAATTAATTATTATTATTATTATTCATTTTTAACTTTATTTTATTTATGTGTTTATTTTAATTTGACCAGAGAGGGACCGAATCGGCCATGTGGGAGTTCAGCACCCTCAACCACCACGCCACCTGCCGGCCTAATTATTATTATTAATTTTTAACTTTCCATAGTGCACATGCACTCACCAGAGAGAGCCAGAGAGAAAGAGAGAACGTAAGAAAGCAATCCACCAGGTCCAGAACTTGAACTATGGTCGGCCATGTAGGAATCCAGCACCTTACCCATCATACCACCTGCTGGCCCCACATTCTGAGATACATTTCTAGGCACATGCATCCTATCTTTAATATGTGTAAAGCATTTTAAATTTCTTTAAGACTTATAAATGTAAGAAAAAGAGTGATGTCAAGATGTTAGATTTTTTTTCAGTTTTTTCTTAATGTCCATATGTTATGAAAACAAGCAGTAAAATTTCTCTCTGCACCTAGAAAATTCAGCATTTTGAATTAAAGTTTTAGTCATCAGCTTAGTATTGGCTTCTTGGGGAAAGGTTAATTTGATTTTTTTCCCCCTAGCTTTTTTTCCTTCATTGTCAAATATGGTATCATTGGTGTGACTTTAAAATTCACATAGTGTTTTACAAGTGTAATAATGTGGAACCTAATCTTATTTTTCCCTGGGTTAATTATGGAAATCCAAAGGTGAGAGGGCTTTAACTCCAGAACAATTCTCTATCATCCAGATAATTTCCCTAAAGTATATTCTGAATAGTTCTGTAATCAGAGTTGAGAGGAAAGAGCTCAGAATTACAAAACAGGAGTCATTGTCTTTAGCAAAAATTATAAAGAGAGAAAATTAGAACTTAAAGTCCATGAGCAAAATTCCAGCCCAGTTTCAGAGAAGAGGGGGAATTAAAAACTTTGGGGGAAAAAAAAGTATCTTGTTTTATTGGACTAGCACCACACTATACCCAAAACAAATAAGGACAGCATGAGGAGCGAAAATTATAGTCCACTCCCACTTGAGTGTAGAAAGTTGTTTTTGAAAATCGAAATACAATGCCCACAAATTAAATCCAAGTGTGTTTTTAAAAATAATGTGTTGTGTGAGACCTGCAGGTGGTGTGGTGGTTAAGAAATTGGAGTCCACATGGCTGACTGCAGTTCAAGTCCCAGACCCTGGGGCTTGAAAACCTTGTGTGGTGATGTGGAGGATGATTTCTCATTTTCCCTTTCTCTTTCTCTCTCTGGCAAATGCATGCACCCTATAATACACTTTTTTTTTTTCATTTAAAAATAATTCATTGTGACAATGAGGCTGTACCCTAATGGTGATCCATTAGAAAATGCTGTTCAGTTCAGCAGTTGGTGTAGTGGTTAAGGCACTGGACTCTCACATGGCTAACCACAGTTCAAGTCCTGGACCTGACACATCTTGCTCTCGTTTTCGCTCTTGCTCTCTCTCTCTCTCTCTCTCTCTCTCTCTCTCTCTCTCTGTGTGTGTGTGTGTGTGTGTGTGTGTGTGTGTGTGTGTGTATGTATCTGATAAGTGTACATGCCCTGTAGCAAATTTAAAAATAATAATAAGTAAAACTAAATAAATCAGTATTTAATAAGAAAGAAAGAAAATACTGTTAATCAGACCAGCAGGTGGTGCGGTGGGTGGGGTGCTAGATTCTCACATGGCTGTCTGCAGGTCGAGTCCCAGACCTGGCAGCACCTGACATATGTGCATACGCCCTATGGCAAAAACCTAAAAAAAAATTTTAAAAAGAAAATGCTATTAATCTCTTTACCAGATTCAAGGAGCAAAGAATTTTGTCTTCCCAATAAAAAACAAAAATACTCTGATAAAATTCAGTACTCACTGCTGATAAATAAATGTACAAAACAAAAGAGTAAATACAGGAATAAGAACAAACAAGACGCAAATTTGCCACTGCCAACCAGAGTCAGTTGAGCAGAAATGATTACAAGGTTACCACCCAGAGGCCTGTGGCCTGAGGGAATCTCTGCCATGTCTCTCTCTGAAGAGGAAGGACATACACAAGCTGAGGAAAGAAGTGGCCTCAAGCAGGGGCCATGACAGTTTGGAGAGCGAACACTGCGAGGCCACAGCCTGCATGGAAACTATAGGGCATCCCTAGTATGATAACCTCATCTTTTTAAGGGCTTCCCATCAGCAAATAGCTGCTGGACACTCAAAGCAGAAAATAAACCAGAAACAGCAAGAGGATTATGCATAGGCAATATGAAAATAAGGAGCAAAGAAAATAAGCAAAGGCTAATGAAGAAGGAGGCTAAAAAATAAGAATGAACTTTAGACATTAAAAAAAAAAAAAAAAAAAGCCCAGGTTCAAATGGAGTGACAAGTACTAGACTTACCTTCCTGCCTTAAATGACAACATGGAGACAAAATACATGAAACAGGCATTTTCAAGAACCTGGAAGTCTGGCAATGAAGGACAGTGACCCCTGAGAGGTCACAAAGTGAGCTCTATGATTACTGAGGGAGCTGCCAGTCACATTACATAAAGGGGGAACCCAGGTGGAGCACGGAAGACTACCCGAGTTGACACTGGAAAGAGAGTCTAGGGAGACCTAGACAGCTAAAGATTACAGGACGAAGTACCAGGGAGGAGAGGGGTGCACGGGGTCTGTGTACTCAGCAGAGCACCGGTGCATGATGAGGGAGGGAGCAGTGCCCAGCTCTCACACAGCCAGGAGCAGCTTCTGTTCTCACAAGGTAGACTAGAGAACTTCGTATTCGCAGGGCACTTGGGTAGAGTCCTCAGAAAGGTTTTGTCTCAGTAGGGGGGATATTGGCCCCAGAATAAATGCCGCTGTAGTCTGCCTAATAAATCTTAAAAGCAGGACCTGAAAGGATCAAACTGCTTCCAAGTAATTTAACTATGTCTTAGAGTGAAGCTCATGAATATTTATAAGGCTACAAAAATATCCATACTCAACAAAGTAAAAATCACAATGCCTGACGTCCAATCAAAGATTACCAAGCATGCAAATAGGCAGGGAAATACAACCCATTATGAGAGGGGAACAATCATCCAGTAATTGAAGCCAACCCAGCACTAACAAAGATGTTAGAATTAGCAGACAAAAACACTAAAAGTTATTATAACAAAATATCAGATGTTTATAACTTAACTAGGGCTATGGAAAATACAAAAAGGACCCAAATTAAACTTCTAGATGAAAAATATAGTGATGTAGGACATATTTAGTGATTAAAAAGACAAAGTTAATTGCTTTTCATTCTATTAAATGAGTTTCTCCTAACCACCATCTTTTCTCTTGAGCTGAAGCTAGGCCTTTCTCAGCATTTCCTTTCATACGAATCCTGAAACTAAATCCTACTAAGTAGAAATTAGCCTCTCTCACCTCCTGCAGTCTTTACTCAGCCTGGACCCATCATTTCTGCCTCCCCAAGTACCCACCCACACATTGCATGTTTTCTAAAACATTTGAAGACAGCCTTTCATAGTTTAAATGGTTTTTGTCATCCCAATGGGTGACATTAAGAATATTTAATAAACTATATGGCACAAGCATAGGCCAATTAGAACAGATGCCATCCAGAAACACCTGTTACAGCCATGCCAGTGAGTCCAGGCTATATTCCACAGATCAAAATTCTACCAATGAGGGACCAGCAGTTAGCGTAATGGCTTCCCATGTAGTTGACCATGGTTCGAGTCCCAGACCCAGTGACTTAAACTCACGCTGGGCATGTATGCGTGCGTGCCCAAGATCCTGAGAGGAGAAAAGAGGAGAAGGGATTG
>NW_006159909.1:1460472-1465915 GCF_000334495.1 Tupaia belangeri chinensis | reverse complement strand
GTGTGTGCATGCTTGCCCAAGATCCTGAGAGGAGAATGGAGGAGAAGGGATTGCAGCGTGGTCACCCCCCCAGAAGGTGATTTCTTGTTTTCTGTCTCTCTGTCTCTCTCTGTCTTTCTGGCAAGTGCACGCACCCTATAGCAAAAAACTCTCAATAAATAAATAAATACATAAATAAAATTCTACCAAAGGGAAGGAGAGGGAACCCTAAGTCAAATACATTTAGGCTATGCTAGTGACGTTTAGAAGGTCCTTTGCCACAGTTCTTCTCAGAGCCTTAATATGCCTTTCTTTATTTTAAATGCAACCAATACAGGATTAAGAAAATTTTATCTACATTGCTATAAAACCATTTCCACATATATTGTTAAGTAAGGAAAAAAGGCAAGGTACAGAGTAAGTAGCATTATCATTTGTATAAACACGTTAAAAAGGATATGTATGTATGTCTCTATGTAGATAGCTCTATTTCTAACTATAATATAGATGTCTATCAGAAGGTATAGATCTATCTGTAGATATAAATATCACGTATTGCAATGTTTGAACAGAAATGGCGATATGTTACATACACCATTCTGAACTTTGCCCTTTTTTCCTATATCACAATAGAAATATATGTGTGTATACCCATATATGATTGTGTATGTTGTAGACTCTATCTGAAGAGATCCACGAAATGGGTACCAGTATTCATCTCTGTAGAAGGGACTGAGACACCCCAGTACTGGGAGAAAGAAATTTAAGAGGGGGATTTTATTTTTCACATATATTTTTGCAACAAATATATATGTTACCAATCTAATTTTTTTTTTCATTTTAATAATAACATAAATGGCAGCTGGTTTTTAAGCATATTGTAGATGCCCCGAGTTCATTGTTATTTTCCTTCCCTATGCAGAAAAGTAGAAAAGAACAAATTTGTAAGTGACCAGTTTATATCTCATGGCACTTTAATATCTCAAAATCTCAACTAGACCTCTCGGAATATAATCGTTCGGTATGGTCTTGTTGTGCACATCATATGAACCTGAGGGGCAGATCTCTTTCTGTGGTGGTTGTGCCCGTGGTACCAGGATGACGTGCTCTACAGAGGTTATAAAGATGGCTGACTTGACTCTGGATCTCATTTGCTGCAGTGCCTCCCTGCTGGTTATGAGCTTTTCTGCCCACTCGTAAACAGATGGTCTCACACACAGGCTGCCTAACCATGGAGTCTCTAGAAAATCTGCAATATTCAGCCATCAAAGGACCTGTCTGCCCTAAGCAGCTGTCCAGGCATTTGCCTATCTGGATACTGAAAACCTCAATATAATCCCAATCTTGGGCACTGAAATTTCTTATTTTTCCTATTCTATTTCTGTGGATGAAAGCCAGAAGTTGGTGCCATCTGCTTCTTGTGTTTCATAGGCAGTATCTTTAATATGCTTAATTAAAGGAACACTGTTACTGAACTAAACTGAACATTGACCTGCTTCTCCATTGCAGTTTGCTTATGTTTTTCTTAATGCTCACTTAAAATCATGGGTGGACTCATACCAGTAAGCAGGCCATCAGTCGGTGGCTGCACAAGGCCATTGCTGCAGGGGGGCGTACAGGTGAGAGCCCAGGGAAGATGAGGCCCACCTCCCAAAGGCCTCGGCTCCTGGCAGGCCCCATCCACGTGGCTGTTGCTCACTGCTGCCCAACTGTTCCTCAATATGTCCCTCGCTGCTCTGACCCTGGGTACACATTTGCATGGCCCTTAATCTGTATTCCCAGACCACTCTTCTTAAGTACCAGACTACTCATCATAGTAGCTTTTATTACAAATAAAAGTATGTAAGTACAATAAAGATGGTTGAAAATAATGTAGAGTGCCAACTGTAGAGGGTCGATAGCATTTTGGTTCATCTCAAAGTATCCGAGTATAATTATTATTAAAGTTTTAATGATTGAAAACATCTGATTTATGGTGACAGTGAGTAGCTACTATCCATCCTCCCCTACCTTCAATAAAAATATACAAGCGAATACAGGAAGAGATGCTAACTTGCTGTACTGGGAGCTGGGAATATTACTTACCCATAGACCCACCGAGAGGGGCCTCCTTCACCTCTGCTCATGTGTCACCTCATCAGGCCTCCCATGACTGTGCCATGGAGAACAGCAATTCACCCCACCCGATTCTCTGTCTCCCTAACCTCCTTAATTTCGCTATTGCTCTCCTCTCCTTCTGACATACCATAACATGTATTTCTTATTGTGTACCAATCAAGTAGACTATACACTCCATGTTAGCAAAAATTTTATTTCTGTTGTTTCCTACTGTTTCACTGTTCAGAGCAGTGCCTGGCACATGGAGGAGTCCCTGTAAATAATTGCTGGATGCCAATTGTTAAATGCAACTATGCATCACTCAACAATGGGGATATGTCTGAGAAATGCATTCTTAGGCAGTTGTGTTGCTGCCCAAATATCATAGACCGCACACTCACAAACTCCGATGGTATAGCCCTCTGCACACCTACACTATGTTGCACAGCCTGTTATAATCATATGGGACCCCTGTCATATGTGTGATCCATTGTTGACCAAAATGTTGTTACGTGGTACATGATCATAGGCCCACTAGCAGTAGGATGTTACTAGCCCTTCTTCACCTGACCTCCAGAAGAGGGTAACCTAGTCCCGCTCCGTGTGAAAGAAAGGAGGAAGCCTTTCATAATTTCCTTCCTTTTATGAATGTCTCTTTTCTCGTGCTTACTCCAGGACTACAGTTCTAAGCCGTGTAATGTCTCTGGGAACAGAAGTGATTAGATATTTCAAGATATTTAATCAGGAGCTCAAAGGGCTGTGGGCTGAGAGAGCCATGGGTACATTGCATGCTGGGGATTGCAGTCTTTCATTTGTTTTTCTTTAACACTGAAGACCTAGAAATAATTTCAAACGCTCCTTGTCACTGAGCTGGCAGAGAAGCAGGATGTAGCAATTCTTGCTCAGATCAGCAATTTCAAAATAAGTTAAAGACTTTGAAACCATAACCAGAGGCTGAGTGCATAAGCTAGCTCTTCAACTTAAAAGCTGAGAAATGCATTCTAACTACAAACAGGTGGAGTGGAAGAAGGAACCCAGAAGAATTCATGTGTTCTTTTAATAAAAGAACACGAGGACTAAATAGATGTCTCCTTAGTCATGAGGCCTACAAGGACAGAGATTAATAAAAAATATATAGACTCTAGCACTCAAAAGAAAAGCTTATTTCTGAAAAAGGATTATACAGAAATTCATGCTATACAAACTATCTGCTTCAAGAAAGCAAAAATTCTGCCTAAACAGACCAAAGATTTTTGTTTGTTTTAGAGAGATTTTTGCTATAGAGTCCACGTGCTCACTGGAGACACAGCGAGAGAGAGAAAGTGAGAAACAGCACCCCCAAGGGAGATGACCACACCACAATCCCTTCTCCTCCATTCTCTCGGGACTTGGGGTGTGCACGTGCCTGGCATTAGTTTTAAGCTGCTAGATCTGGGACTTGAACCACAATTGACCATGTGGGAGTCCAGTGCCTTAGCTACTACGCCACCTGCTGGCCTCAAGACCAGTAATTATAAGACAGACTAAGATGAACAAAGTTCTGACTAAGAAACAAAAACAGTGTTCAAGGGACCAGATGGTATAATGGTTATGTCACTGGACTCCCATGTAGCTGACCACAGTTCAAGTCCCAGACCCAGTGGCTTGAGACTCACACTGGGCGTGTATGCATGAGTGCCCAAGATCCCAAGAGGAGGATGGATGAGAAGGGATTGTGGTGTCACCATCCCCCCTGAGGAGTGATTTTTCACTTTCTGTCTCTGTTTCTCCAGTGAGCGCATGTGCCCTATAGTAAAAATCTCTTTTAAAAAAGTGTTCAATTATATGAATTAAGTAAAAAAATACTAAAGAGGGGCCAGCAGGGGGCATGGTGATTAAGGTGCTGGACTCCCACATGGCGACCCTGGTTCAAGTCCCAGACCTGGTGGCTTGACTTCTTGCTCTCCCTTTTTCTCTGTCTCTCTCTAGTCAAACTGAAAAATAATAATAAATTTAATTAATTAAATAATTCTTTTTAAAAATTTAGAAAAAATATTAAAGAATTTAAATCAACATTAAAATCTGAAAATAGTAGTATTGTATAAAATAGAACTGATAGGAAAGAAAGGTTTAAGAAGTTTTTCAACATACAGAAGAAAACAGCAGTTAAAAACAAATTAACAGGGGGCCCAGCGGGTGGGTAAGGCACTGGTCTCCCATATAGCCAACCATAGTTCAAGTTCCAGACCTGGCGGCTTGCTTTCTCATTTTCCCTCCCTTCTCTCTCTCTTTGTCTGTCTGTCTCTCTCTGGTGAGCGCACATTCCCTAAAACAAATTAAAAATAATAAAATTAAATAATTCTTAAAAAGAAAAAAGAAAAGAAAGAGAAAAATTAACAGAGGGGCCAGTAAGTGGTATGGTGGTTAAGGTTCTGGACTTCCATATGGCTGACCACAGTTTGAGTCTCAGGCCAGCAGCTTGAAAATCATGCTAGCTGCATGTGCGTGCATGCCCAAAAATCTTGAGAGAGAGAGTGGGAGAGAGAGAATTGTGGTGTGGCCATCCTGGGTATTTCTTACTTTCCCTCTCTCTGTCTCTGTCTCTCTCTGGCAAATTTACAAACCATATGGCAAAAAAAGAAGAAAATGAAATGAACAGGCCTAGCTGTGGCAACACAGGAAGTAGGGTGCCAGAGCACAATACTGGACCCTTTTGGGAGGCCTCAAGTTCAGGTCCCAGATCGACTTGGGGTGTCCCTTTCTTGAAAGAAAGAAACAAACAAACTTAAGAAATAAATAAATAAATAAAGTTGACAAATATAGGGGACCAAAAACTAGAACTATACATTCAAATATATATATACTTGAAAAAGAGACACAAACTGAGCAAAAATAATACCATATTTTATGGATTCTAAGAAGTTCTTTTTTTAAAAAAAAAAACTGTTGTATCTCTGAACTTGGAATGTGATTTATACTTGGTTCTTGAAGTTATAGCGGGCAGTGTTTCCTCTCTCTTAGCAATACACAAAATAAGAGTGTACATCTTTCAGGAAGTCATCTTAATATCTATCCATAGTATAGATCTAGATATATAGAAATTAACAACTAATATGTATGTATATTTATACACACACACACACATACTTTGTGCACTTTTTTTTAATCTTTGGAAAAACTAATTCACAAGAAAATTCATTTTAGTTACAACTCATTGTATTGAAACAGTTTTTGTTTCGTAATTTGGTGTATATGATATTAAACTCAGCTGTCTTCATCTGTGTTGCAGTGGACAGAATTCATCTGATGACAAAGTATGTATGGCTAGAATCAATGATTATAAAGCTAAGTGTGACATTCTGGCCTAAAGATAATAAAGATTCCTGCT
>NW_006159909.1:1459344-1460455 GCF_000334495.1 Tupaia belangeri chinensis | reverse complement strand
GAACTACATTTCTAGCTATCTCTATCAACCTGACTACATTTATTGTCATGCTCATTCTGGCTAATATTTGATAGTGATTTATTAACAGTTGTATTCAAGGGATACATTCTTTTTATTTTTTAATTTTAATTTTATTTATTTACAGTCATTCACTGTACATCATTACATTATACGAAATGAGATTTTCCATCCAGAATGCAATGTATATTGGCTTAATCAAGGATATGACCGTACATGTTATCATCAACAAATAATTTTCCATTTCTTGTTTCTTACATATTTTGGTATTTTTCCCCCTCGACTCCCTATCTCTCACCCTCTGCCATTGCCCACCCTCCTCCCATGTTCTCTGGTATCTACAGCTGCTTTTCATGCCTTTTTTCCCCCCACATTTTATTTATTCACTAAAGATCGTAATTAATCTAAGTAACTTTCAATAGCAAGTGCAGCTGGCATACTTATTTGTGAACCCGTGTCTGACTTTAGGCATAAACCTCAGTGAGTAGAATGAACATACTATAAGGCCGCTGGGGCTACATAGCTTACTACAGTTATTAAAGAGATATTTTTCATGCATTTTTTAACTTCAAGAAAAACAATTTTAGTTTTAATAGATCAAAATCAAAAAATGTTAAGAGAAATTTACTTAACACTTAAAGTCAGGAAAAAGGTTAGGATTCAGTTCAAACAGTAGGTAGGTGAACCTATCAACCTATCAAGAGAAGACAAAAATCCTTAAATCTGGAAAACAAAGCATAGAAGAAAATCAGTAATGTTTTAGTCAAAAGTCATACAATTCTATTTCACCAGTTCAATCTCCTGTAATTAATCTCTCTCTCTTCTATTGAATTTGTAGTTTGACTGTGGTCTGATCTTTCCATTTAAATTCTGGAAGTTAACATTCAGTTCTGGATTTGTCCCTACCATTAGGCTGGCACATTGATTGTTTTCTGTACTACTTTTTTAAAGAATTATTTTATTTTTAACTTTATTTACTTATTTATTTTTAATTTTTACCAAAGAAGGGCAGAGTGAGAGTGAGAGAGAGACGGAAAGTGAGAAAGCAAGCCACCAGGTCCAGAACTCGAACCACAGTCAGCCATATGGGCGC
>NW_006159909.1:1441596-1442722 GCF_000334495.1 Tupaia belangeri chinensis | reverse complement strand
TGCTGAGAGACTCTACAGCTACATTTCTAGCTATCTCTATCAACCTGACTACATTTATTGTCATGCTCATTCTGGCTAATATTTGATAGTGATTTATTAACAGTTGTATTCAAGGGATACATTCTTTTTATTTTTTAATTTTAATTTTATTTATTTACAGTCATTCACTGTACATCATTACATTATACGAAATGAGATTTTCCATCCAGAATGCAATGTATATTGGCTTAATCAAGGATATGACCGTACATGTTATCATCAACAAATAATTTTCCATTTCTTGTTTCTTACATATTTTGGTATTTTTCCCCCTCGACTCCCTATCTCTCACCCTCTGCCATTGCCCACCCTCCTCCCATGTTCTCTGGTATCTACAGCTGCTTTTCATGCCTTTTTTCCCCCCACATTTTATTTATTCACTAAAGATCGTAATTAATCTAAGTAACTTTCAATAGCAAGTGCAGCTGGCATACTTATTTGTGAACCCGTGTCTGACTTTAGGCATAAACCTCAGTGAGTAGAATGAACATACTATAAGGCCGCTGGGGCTACATAGCTTACTACAGTTATTAAAGAGATATTTTTCATGCATTTTTTAACTTCAAGAAAAACAATTTTAGTTTTAATAGATCAAAATCAAAAAATGTTAAGAGAAATTTACTTAACACTTAAAGTCAGGAAAAAGGTTAGGATTCAGTTCAAACAGTAGGTAGGTGAACCTATCAACCTATCAAGAGAAGACAAAAATCCTTAAATCTGGAAAACAAAGCATAGAAGAAAATCAGTAATGTTTTAGTCAAAAGTCATACAATTCTATTTCACCAGTTCAATCTCCTGTAATTAATCTCTCTCTCTTCTATTGAATTTGTAGTTTGACTGTGGTCTGATCTTTCCATTTAAATTCTGGAAGTTAACATTCAGTTCTGGATTTGTCCCTACCATTAGGCTGGCACATTGATTGTTTTCTGTACTACTTTTTTAAAGAATTATTTTATTTTTAACTTTATTTACTTATTTATTTTTAATTTTTACCAAAGAAGGGCAGAGTGAGAGTGAGAGAGAGACGGAAAGTGAGAAAGCAAGCCACCAGGTCCAGAACTCGAACCACAGTCAGCCATATGGGCGC
>NW_006159909.1:1429783-1441284 GCF_000334495.1 Tupaia belangeri chinensis | reverse complement strand
GGGGGGGGGTATTTTCTGTATCTTGGTGAATTTTTCTAGGTCAGAGGTTCTGTCTTCTACATCTGAGATTCGATCTTCTGCATTATTTAATCTGTTTTTAATACTTTCAAGGGAGGTGTTGATTTCCTGTATTACAGCCTTCATCTCTAACAATTCCCATTTGATTCTTTTTTATGATGTGTATTTCCTCTTTCAGATTGTGCAAGAACTTCCTCACCTTCTGGAACTTGTTTTCTCTTCTCCTGCATCTTCTGGAGTTCCTTCTCTCTTCTCTTGCATCTGTTAGCTTTGTCACTATGTATATTTTAAATTCTTTCTCTGACATTTCCATGAGTTCCCTTGTGTTGTCTGTGGTGGATGAGGAGTTATTCTTTTCCCTTAGGGGAGAGGTATTTTCTTGGCTTCTCATATTTCTTGTGCCTTTGTGGCAGTTTCTGGTCAACTGATGGATTATATGTTTTTTCCTAGTTTTTGGAGTTGAATCTGAGTGTTCAGAGGCATGCAGGAAGAGGTGATCTGCGATCCCTAAGCAATACTGTATTTCTCCCTTTGTGCAGCAGATTCCATGGAAATCGAGGCTTACTCTGACCCTGGCTAGATCTGAGGGACAGGAGGATGAAGTCTGGGCAGAAAGTCTTCAATTGTCTTGTACACTTTTTTTAAAATACAGAGACATAGGAGTGGTGTGACATTCCCTTACAAAGGAATAAAATTTAGGATTGCCTCAATGTTCTGTTCTGTAGCAGTAAATGCCAGAATCAAATGAAATAATGTCTTTAGTCTTCTAGGGGAAAATGTTAGGCCTCAAGAATTATATGCCCATGGGACCAGCAGCTAGTGTAATGGCTATGTCACTGAACTCCCATGTAGTCGACCACAGTTTGAATCCCAAACCCGTTGGTTTAAACTCACGCCAGGCGTGTGTGCGTGTGTGCCCAAGATCCCGAGAGGAGAATGGAGGAGAAGGGATTGAGGCGTGGCCATTCCCCCTAGGGGGTGATTTCTCGCTTTCTGTCTCTGGCAAGCGCACATGCCTTATAACAAAAAAAAATCTAAAAAAAAAAAAAAAAAAGAATTATATTCCCAAAGAAGCTGTCATTTGTGAATAGCAGACAAGGCACCTTAGAGAGTGTATTCCTAGGGCTCTTTGCAGAGGAACAGTGATGATCCAGGAATCAGTGCTGTCCTAGCCTCCATCTATTATCCTCACTTCTCTTTGTCAGCTTCGCTTGTCCACAATGGCGTCTTTCATATGCCTAGAAACATCTGCAAATAAGTCCCAAAATCTCATTTTCTAGTTTTGCCATGAATGAGGAATTAGGGGCCATATTCTCTAAACTGTTATCTGAAATTCCCAGTAACTATAGCCAGAGTGAGATTGTCAAATATGGGGAAAGCCCCTTCCCTATTGACAGTCACTTTGGACAGAGAATTAGCATCTTCCCAGGATATGGAAGTCTCCAGTACAACCAGAGGAAGAGGAGACTTTTGGAAGAGGGTGAGGCAGAGCTGTGTTAGGAGTGTTTGGGGGTGAAGTGTACGAGGCAAGCATTTCCCAAAGAAGTGAAATCGATGCTGAGCAGGAAAAACAAATGGTATAGCATTGCTTTCATTGTAAAGACATAGAAACCATATGAAAGTTTATCAGAATAACTACAGTAAATTATTAGGTTGTCTGGAAAGTCATAACATATTTTTCTATGTTTTTCTATGCAAAAATGCATCTTGACTTTCCCAACAGTCCAATGTATTGTGGAACACAGGCAGCCGTGAAAAACCATGAGTCTTGGGGACCAGCAGTTAGCGTAATGGCTTTGTTGCTGGACTCCCATGTAGCTGACTGCGGTTCAAGTCCTGGACCTGGTGGCTTAAACTCACGCCAGGCGTGTGTGCGTGCATGCCCAAGATCCCGAGAGGAGAATGGAAGAGAAGGGATTGCGGCCTGGCCATCCCCCCCGGGGGGCAATTTCTCACTTTCTGTTTCTCTGTCTCTGTCTTTCTGGTGAGCGCATGCGCCCTATAGCAAAAACCTCTCAAAAAAAAACATGAGTCTTTCAATATCAGAGTTCCTGTCTGTACCTGCAACTGTATCTGCTCTGGAAGCACCTGAAGGTGCTTGATCAAAGGCAGACCTTCAGGCCCCTACCCCAGGCTTCATAAATCATAATCTCCAGAAATCTATACCCTTAACCAGCCACCCATGTGATCCCTACACACGCTAAAGTTTAAAGGCTACTGGTTTTATAAGCTGACTTAGAAAATGACCAGGATGTGTTCTTCATGTTTTAATATGGCCAATTCACCAAGGCCTTTGTTATTAGTTGTTGTTGTTGTTTGTTGTTGGTTTTTTTTTTTAATATATCCGCTAAGGATGTGTGTGTTTACAATTACTACCAAGTAAAATGTAAAATAAGCATCTCCTACTGCCCAGTGATCAGAGGTAGGGGTGGGGAGAGGGTTGAGGTTCAGAAGAAAGGGGGTAAAGGAGGAATGGAGATGAGGAATGAGATGAGAATTGGCAGGGAAATCAATTTGCACAGGATCAGGATTCTGTTCACTGCATCTGCATGCCCCAAAAAGAGCCATCAGTCATTCTCAGGAATGGTTTTAATGGTTTTTAATCACCCACCTGCCCATTTCCAGACAGGGAACCCCACCTGCAAAAAGCAAGTTTCCACATAATGAACTTAGCCTATTGATATACTCAAACCCATCTGCTGTACGCAGAAGAGCACAGAGAAAAATCTTCAAAAGGTTGTCAGTGTGACTAAGCCAGGACCAAAATCAAGCAGTGTTAACATAGCAGCTGGTGTCCTGTGCGTAGTCCGCTGGCCTTCCCTTTCTCTCCCTGTACGCTGTGCCCGGCTGTGTAAGGAAGCAGCTGCCCTGGGACAAAGCTCCCTTAGAGGACATGCAGGGCCGCACAGACATCCTCAGCTTTACCTGCTTTTATGATGGAGATTTTCTGGGGATTTTTGGGCAGATCAAAGGTACTTATTTGTTGTAGGACCCATCTGTCATGGGCTTCCATGTTGAAAGAGTAAATCCAGAAGTATTGGAAAACTGAGCATCTTTTCAGCATCCCCACAGGTAGATAGCATACATTGAGAGTAATCATTGTACTTTTTAAAAGGCTACAGCACTAAGCTTTCTAATATATATTAACACGGAAATCTTCCTATAAACTATTCGTGAATTCACCAAATGATTAGTGAAGAGTACCCTGGTTTGTGCTATCTGTTGGGATTATTTTTTTTAATTAAAAGTCAAATATAACTCTTTAACTTAATGGATTTTTTTTTAATTTTCTTTTGTGTTTATTTCGAGTCTTACCAGCTACATTGGAAACAAGATTTTGTATAAGCATAATATACCTAACCAAGCACTCTATCTACAACAATCATGGTTCTGGTTTTTGTTTTTTTGTGTGGTTTTTTTTTGGAGAGGTTTTCGCTGTAGGGCGCATGCGCTCACCAGACAGACAGAGACAGAAAGCGAGAAATCATCCCCCTTCTCCTCCATTCTCCTCTCGGGATCTTGGGCACGTACGCACACGCGCCCAGCGTGAGTTTTAAGCCAGTGGGTCCAAGACGCGAACCGCAGTCAACTACGTGGGAGTCCAGCGACATAGCCATTACGCTAACTGCTGGTTCTCAATGGTTCTGTTTTCATACCCTCATTCAGCGTGACCTGAGCACCTGCCACAGGTCAGGCTAGGGGCAGTCGGAGGACCATTTAGTCCTTACCTTTGAGCACTTCTGAATCCCATGAGAAAGACAGTGAGTATGCTAGATTGCCTGACGTGTGCTAGGATAGGGCCATGGGCAAAGGGGGATGAACTGGCTCCCTTTGCCTGTGAGAGTCAGGGAAGGTCAGGGAGCGAAGGTCATCATCCAGCTAGGTCACCGGGTCTGGCTGGAGTTTATCAGGTGGGGAGTGGGGTAAGATTTTTCCCAAAAGAGGGTGCAGAATACACAGAAACTTGGTGGAGAGAACTATCCTGGTACATTTGGACAACTGGGCAGTCGCAGGGACTGAGGGGATGGTAGCAGGAAATGAGATTGGAAAAAATAAATAGGAGCTTATAAAACCCCATGCCAACAAATCTGAGCTTTATAAGTACTAGGAAGAAAATAAGTATAAAACATTAAACTACTCAACGAGGCAAAACCTAGTAACAGATATCATCCAGCCTGGACATGCTTAAGAATGCAAAATAATTGTTCACTTAAGGGAAGTGGGAACTCAAGGAACACAAGTTGATATATAAATATATCTGTAGCCCCTGCATGCCCAAAAGAATAAATTGAACAGAGAAAAAGCCAGCAATGACAAGGTTAGAAAGGTAGATGTACCCTTCAGTAGTAAAACCAGAAATAAAAAATCTTCATGGGGTAAAAACTATACCAAAATTTCTCAGCCTTTGTACTTCCCTTGCTATTTGCTATTTGGGGTACCCCTATAGTAATTGGCAATAAAAATCTCTAAAATAGTAAAGGACCTGGATTTTTTTTTTTTTTACCTTCAGGGATACCAAGGAAGTAAGTTTTAGAAGCTCCATCCCATTCTACAGCCAATTTTTAGGGAGAGAAGACACTCGAGGGGTAGAGTGATGACAGAAATAGTTAAGTGAGGGAAGGGGAAGCTTCAATGGGGAGGCGTCTATTGTTTGCTGTGTCCAGCAGCCCCTTTTTCTGGGTCCTCCCTCTCCCCTGTCACACATATGCATGGTTCCCACCAAAGGTACCACACTCCTAAGTCACCCTACTCCCTGGCAAGACCCAACCAGTGCACAGGTAGCACCTGACCCAATCTGGACCACTTTCCCCATCCTCAAGATTTGGAGCATTGGGCCAGCAAAGACTTGCAGGTCACTGCCTTTCCTATGTTCAAGGGGAAATACGTGGGAGCTGTGCTGAACCGTTTCCAGAGGTGAAGACGGGGTCTCAGAGCAGCAAAGGGAGGCGGGACCCAACTGAACCCAAGCCCGGGACTGCTTGTCTGTGAGGCCAGTCACATGTAGTCTTCAGGGGGTATTCTCGTGTTTAACCATAATATCTGGTCTAAAGTAGGCCCATGTGCCAAAAACCCATTCACCAATGTGCAAATGATTGACACAGTATTATGCTGTATTGTTGGGAGGGAGAATTATGTTATTTTTTGCCACTTTTTTTTTTTTTTGGAAAGGTTTTTTCGCTATAGGGCGCATGCGCTTGCCAGACAGACAGAGAGAGACATAGAGACAGAAAGCAAGAAATCTCCCCCCAGGGGGGATGGTCACACCGCAATCCCTTCTCCTCCATTCTCCTCTTGGGATCTTGGGCACGCACGCACATGCGCCTGGCGTGAGATTTAAGCCACCGGGTCCGGAACACGAACCGCGGTTGACTACATAGGAATCCAGCGACATAGCCATTACGCTAACTGCTGGTTCCCTTTTGCCACATTTTTAAAGTGGGTTTTTAAAAGTCAGTTCTCAAAATTACCCAGTGCCTGTTCATTGATTTTACAAAAATTCACAAAGTTACCACAAGTTGGTTTCAAGGAATACTTTTTTTTTTTTTTTTGAGAGGTTTTTGCTATAGGGTAGATGTTCTCGCCAGAAAGACAGAAAGCGAGAAATCACCCCCCAGGGGGGAAGGCCACACCGCAATCCCTTCTCCATTCTCCTCTCGGGATCTTGGGCACGCACGCACACATGCCTGGTGTGAGTTTAAGCTACTGGGTCCGGGACTCGAACCACGTCGGCTACATGGGAGTTCAGCGACATAGCCATTATGCTAACTGCTGGTCCCAAGGAATACTCTTTTTGAATATGTTTCTTATAACTGCATTTTAAGGCATGTTCAGATTGAAGAAAGCCAAGGCTAGTGGATTAGTTTAATCTTTGCATAAATATAGAATAAAATTACTTATACTCAGATTTGCAGGCGTGCTTAGAGTTTATTTGAAAAGGTCAGAGAAGGATGTCCTCTGTTGGAGGCTTTTATATAGGCATGGTGCTCTTTTGGAAGCTCAAAAGTCCACATAACAGTTCCCAAACAACAGTGCCAGTTTTTAGGGTTTGATTGTCAGAAACAGGAGATCTGTCAGTACATTCAGATCACACAGATCCACATCTTTCCTAGAATTTGGCACTACACATTTCCAAACCGGGTCTTAAAATAAAAGTAATAGGGAACAGTGGGTGGTGTGGTGGTTAAGGCACTGGACACTCCCACATGGCTGACCACAGCTCAAGTCCCAGACCTGGTAGCTTGCTTTCTCTCTCTCGCTCTCTCGCTCTCTCACTCTCTCGCTCTCTGTCTCTCTCTCTCTCTCTCTCTCTCAAAATTAAAATAAATGAATGAATAAATAAAATTAAATAAAATAATTATTTTTAAAAATACAAAGCCGTAGGCTAGCTGCAGTGGCACAACAGTAATGTAACATTCTGCAATGCTGAGGCACTTAAGAAGGTCCCAGGTTCACATCCATAGGTCTCCCTGCACACACCAGGTGTGTGTATGCCCATGATCCTGACTGACTGAGGCTTGGTACGAGGACCACGTAGGGGAAGCCTGTCTCTTTCTCTCATTAAATGGATGAATGAAGGCATACATACATTCTTTTTTTCTTTTTTTAATACAAAGCAGTTGTAAAAATCCACAGATTTTGAACTAGCCAGTAGTGCGATGGCCAACTGCATGGTTCAAGACCTGGACCTGGCGACTTGAACAACATTCAGGGCATATATGTGTGCATGCCCAAAAATCTCAAGAGGAAAATAGAGGAGAGGTGATTGCAGCATGGCCATCCCCTCCAAGGGGTGTTTTCTTACTCTCCCTCTCTCTGTCTCTCAGTGTCTGCTCTCCAGCATGCAAATGCACCCTATAGCAAAAATTTTTTTAATCCAGATTTTATCATTTCCTATGGGAATTTTAGTTTATACTGAACTTTGAAATCCACTTTACTTTCCATTTGATATTCAGTATTCATCTATCAAATTTGCCAAATGACTAATCCATCTAATTTGCCAAATTTACAAATTTACCAAAAATGTCTCTTTTGACTTTTTATGGTTTGCAACAGTTCAGGTAATCGAGATTTTTGTTTCTTTTGTTTTTTCAGTGAGAAGGACTTGATAAAACTAACATAACTTGGCTAAACATAACTAGATTAAACAATGATTTGGATAAAAGACATACTTAACCAAATTTGCAAATGACACAAACCCAGGAAGGATAAACTACATTTTGAATGACAGAATCCTGATTCAAAATATCTTTTTTTTTTTTTTTTTGAGAGGTTTTTGCTATAGGGCGCATGTGCTCGCCAGACAGACAGAGAGAGACAGAGAGATAGAAAGCGAGAAATCACCCCCCAGAGGGGATGGCCACGCCGCAATCCCTTCTCCTCTGTTCTCCTCTCGGGATCTTGGGCACGCACGCACACGCGCCCGGCGTGAGTTTTAAGCCACTGGGTCCAGGACGCGAACCGCGGTTGACTATGTGGGAGTCCAGCGACATAGCCATTATGCTAACTCCTGGTCCCAAGGATTCAAAATATCTTAACAGGCTAGAATAATTAGGAAAAAGAAAAACAGCATGCAGTGAAATAACTGTAAAGGTCTGCCTTTCAGTTCAGAATGTCACTTGCACACACAGGAAGTAGGAAATCCTCTCGTGCCACTTCCGTCCCCAGGTCTCTGATATCTGTGATTCTCAGTCACAAGCAGCACTGGGTCACAGATAGGGAACTTCATACTGAAGAAGGGAATAAGAGATTATTCTTCCACATTAATTTTTCTATCCTGAATTTTCAGAAAGCGAGAAACAGAGCATTTTCTAGAGCTTAGGACATTGACATCAGCTCAGAAAACAAATTCTTATGGTTTGCTCTGTTGTTTCCATATGGATTAAATTCCTGGCCAGACCCAGGTTTCTCTGTGTAATAGACAGGATTTGTTTGTTGAAGTCAAAGACTATCCTGTGGCTTTTCTTAAAAATGTAATAGCAGTCACTTTCTTTAGCTTCTCTTAGACACATAGAAAAATTCTTCCAAGCTTCCTTAAATTCAATATTTAAAACCAAAAGAAATCACCAACAAGATACCTATGGCAAAAAAAAAAAATGGCTTTTGCATTTAATATTTCTTCATTTTGGTCTTTTTTAAACTTGACTCAAAAAACATGGACTATCTTTTTTTATAATTATCATGTATTAACTTTATAACCAGAAACAA
The DNA here is from genome assembly GCF_000334495.1 of Tupaia belangeri chinensis. Classification (NCBI taxonomy): domain Eukaryota; kingdom Metazoa; phylum Chordata; class Mammalia; order Scandentia; family Tupaiidae; genus Tupaia; species Tupaia belangeri. Next base: position 1,433,061 of record NW_006159909.1, on the reverse strand, counting down.
TTATTTAAACATTATAAGATTATTTTAGACTGTCTTTTCTTTCTTAAATAAAGAACTAGTAAATTCACATAAAATTTGTATAGTGGAAAAATCATCCTGATCCATCCGTGGTAATACAGAACCATTACTAACTGAAGCAAAGAGTTACATCCTAGGGGACTAGCTGGTGGTATGGTAGTTGAGGTGCTGGGCATTCCCACATGGTCGACCACAGTTTGAGTCCCAGATCTGGTGGCTTGCTTTCTCACTTTCCCTCTCTCTCTCTTTCTCTCTGTGTGTCTCTCTGGTCACATTAAAATAAATGAATGAATAAATAAACTGAAATAAAATAATTCTTTAAAAAAAAGAGTTACATCCTAATCTTAGGGAGAAATATACAAGATACTAGACATAGAATATTATAAAAAATGAAAAGAATGTGACTGAGGGTATAAGGAGAAAAGAAATTTAGATATAAAATGGAAAAGGAAAGTAGTCTTATAGTACCAGATAACTCAGAGAGCTCCTCATCAGAAGAAAAATAAAAATTAGGGAATAATTTGTTAAAGGATATTATTATATTGCATGCTAACCAAGACAAATAAAATTAAAAAAAAAAAAGAACAAGGCCAGCCTAGTTTAATTATGCCATTCAGAATTAGTCATTTTCCACATCTAGGGCTTCTTAGAAGCATGGCAGTTCTTGGCCTTCTCTGTTTAGCATATGCATTGAATTAACGGAACTAGTAAGAGTATTTGACAGGAAACAGACACTGTGACTTCTAACTCTGCCACCAGCTAGCTGTAAACCTGTGAGCAAATCAACGTTTTTTTGTTTATCTGAAGGATTAAAAAGCTACACTATATTTGTTCATTCATTTAAAAAACTATATTCTGTCCACAAGATGAAAAAGTTCTGCAGTTCTGTTTCATGACAGTGTGACTATTCTTAATACTGTGGAACTGTACACTTGAAAATGCATGTCTTGAGGCTCAATCCCATATCACACATGTTAGGCATAAGAATAGATAGACCAGCATCCTGCCACCGTGGTCTATCAAGGGAAACGAATGCATTATTCATGATGCATCGGTACAAGTGTAAAGAAGGTGGATCAGAACACAGAGGTCAGAAAACGTCTTCAGACAGGAGTGGGAAATGGGGTTCTGGAAAATCATCAAAGAATGGTGGTATTTATTCTGGGCTTTAAAGGAGATCTGGAAGATTTAAAAGTGAGAGGTTCCCACTTCTAGCCAAGATTCAGAAACAAAGATGAGATTTAGATTTACTTTTCCCCTGATACACCCCCCAAAAACAGATAAAATATATAAAATTAGTTTGTAAGGCAATGAAGGACAGGGATCCCTAAGAGAGAAAAAAAAAAAAAAAATGAAGGGAGCCCTACAGTTGCCCCAGCACACTGCCTTGAGAGAGAATCCAGGCCATGGTAAGGCAAGGGAATAATACAGGAGCCTGGTGAGAGGCCAGCGTGGCTAGCATGGCTAGCGTTTGTAAGACAGTAAAAGGGAAGAGAGAACTGCATAAACAGAATTCTGGAGCTTTGCAAGGGTCCCTCTTGAGTATTCAGCTGAACGATGATCAGTAAGAAAGCTACCTGAGGATGAGGAACAATCCAGAAGGGTTAAAGGTAGCAGTGCCTAGTACCCACAGAGAGGAGTAGTGCCTGGACCCAGCAGCCAACCTGGAAAACCTCGTAATTCATGGGGCACTGAGTATGGTACATAGAAAGGTCTTGCTTCAGGAATGGGGAATAATTGGCCCTAGACCGAACTCTGTTCTGGTCTCCCCTAGCAAATCTTAAAAAGTAAGACTCAAGAGGACCAAATTATTTCCAAGTAACCTAACTGTAACCCAGGAGGAGTTCAAAAATATTTAAAATTACCCAAGTAGGTAAAATTCACGATGTCTGGTATCCAACCAAAAATTAGAAGGCCTTCAGAGAAGCAGGGAAATACAGCCTATTATGAGAGAAAAGATCAGTCAAAACCAACGCAGAACTGCCAAAGCTGGTAGAAATATCTAATAAGGACATTAAAATAGGTATTATAATTATGTTTTAACAAAAAAATTAAATATGTGGAAGTTGTCAAAAGACTCGAAACAAGAAATAAAAACTATAGTGTCTGACATGAAAATACAGTGGTGGGGTTAATAGGATATTAGACACTGTAAAAGTAAAGATTAGTGAATTTGGGGCCAGCCCCTTAGCCCAGTGGCTTATAAAACATGTTGAGTACATGTGCTTGCATGCCCAAATCCCAATAGGATGGATAAACAGAGGAAAAAAGATTGTGGCATGACCACACCCTATTAGGGAGTGGTTTCCCCCTCTTTCTCATTCTCCTTCTCACTCTAGTGAGGGCACCCACTCTCTGGCAATTAATTTTTTTTTAAAAAAAGACTACTGAGTTTGAAGACAGCAATTGAAACCGTCCCCAAAAAACATATTAGAATAGCTATAAACTGAAAAAATGGAAAACAAACCTTTTTAAAAATCATATCAATAGATGCAGAAAAAGCATCTAATAAAATCCAACATCTGTTTTTTAAAAGAAGTATTTTATTTATGTACTTATTTTAATTTTGACCAGAGAGGTACAGAGTGAGAACGAGAGAGAGAGAGAGAGAGAGAGAGAGAGAGAAAGTAAGAAAGCAAGCCACCAGGTCTGAGACTCAGACTGCAGTCAGCCATATGGGAGTCCAGTGCCCTTAACCACCATGCCACTTGCCGGACCCCCAGCATCTATTCTTTTTTCTTTTTTTTGGAGAGGTATTTTTTCTTTTTTGCTATAGGGTGTGTGCGCTCGCCAGACAGAGAGAGACAGAAAGTGAGAAATCACCCCCCCAGGAGGGATGACCACGCCGCAATCCCCTCTCCTCCATTCTCCTCTTGGAATCTTGGGCACGCACGCACATGTGCCCGGCATGAGTTTAAGCCACCGGGTCCGGGACTCGAACCGTGGTCGACTACGTGGGAGTCCAGCGACATAGCCATTACGCTAACTGCTGGTTCCCCCAACATCTATTTTTGATAAAAACTCTCAGCAGACTAGCAGTAGAAGTGGGTTTCCTCAGCCAGATAAAGGGAATCTATGAAAAATCTAAGGTGAACATCATATTTGATGATAAAAGCCTGAATACTTTTTCCTTAAAATTGGATTATTTATTTATTTATTTAAAAATTTTGGGAGACTATTTTTTATTAATTTACATTCATTCCCTAAGTATCATCACAGCATACAAAATGTGATTTCTCATCCAGAATATCCTGCATAGT
>NW_006159909.1:1418300-1429068 GCF_000334495.1 Tupaia belangeri chinensis | reverse complement strand
TCACTCACATTGTTTCCAATGAGAGGTCTGCTGTTAGCCTGATGGGATATCCTTTGTAGGTAACTTGCCATTTTTCTCTTGCCAGTCTTAGTATCTTGTCTTTGTCTGTGGTTTTGGTCAATCTGGCTATAATGTGTCTTGGAGAAGATCTTCTTTGGTTGATAAGATTGGATTTAACACTGTTGGATAATTTTATGAATCATCATTTTGTCTTTTTTTTTTTTTTTTAAGAGAGATTTTTGCTATAGGGCTTGTGAGCTTGCCTGAGAGACAGAGAGAAAGACAGAAATCCAGGAATCATCCCCCAGGGGTTGGCCATGCTGCAATCTCTTCTCCATTCTCCTCTTCAGACCTTGGGCATGTATGTACACACACCCAGCATGAGTTTCAAGCTGCCGGGTCTGGGACTCAAACTGTGGTTGGCCATGTAGGAATCCAGTGACATAACTATTATGCCATCTGTCCATTTTGGATAATCATTAATTGTATAATTTCTGTTGTCACTTTATATTACCATGTTGGGAAACAGTTGGGCAGTTTTTTCAGAAGTTAAACATACACTTACCAGTTAGTCCAGCCACACCACTGCCAGAGAAGTTTCCCCCATTCATCTAGAGGGAATGAAAGCATAGGTCCATATACAGAGATATACACAAATGCTCATATCAGATTTATTGTGTCATCAGGAAAGTCGTGACACAGTTTTGCATAGAAAAATATAGAATACTATGTCATGACTTTCCCAAAGACCTAATACTTATAACATCCAAGAACTGAGAATAACCCAGATGTCCAAGCAGGTGAATGGGTTGGCAAACTATGATATATCCATATAGCAGACCACTACTAAGTATGAAAAAGAATGAACTATTTATACCCACTGTAACAGGGTTGAATTTCAGGATAATTTTACTTGGTGGGAGATACCAACCTAAAAGCATATACATTATATGATTCCAAAGTATAAAAATAGGAAACACGTAACAGTTGTCTGGGGATGGAGGGTGAGTGGAGAGGAACAGGAAGTAAGGATTACAAACTGGTACAAGAACATTTGCGAGGCCAATGGGTATTTTGAGCGTGGTGATGGTTTCACAAATGTATATACATCTCAAAACCTGTCAGATTGCATATTTTAAATATGCAACATTATTGAATAGCACTGATGCCTTAAAGCTTTGATGAAAGTGAGTGGGCTCTGGAATAAAGTGAGGGCTGTGCAGGTGAGATAAGGCAGTGCATTTGGGGTAGAAGAAGACATCATGGATGAAATCTGAAGGCAGTATTTGAAAATACATTGGCAGTATTCTGAGAACAGTCCAATGTGCCAAGATCAGAGGATGTGTGGAGAGGAGTGGCGAGAAATACCAGAAAGGTATGTAGGTGTGACCATGGCCAAGGACCTCGAAGGTAATGTAGTGAGACTGGATTTGTGCCAAGGCAGGAGGAAGTCACCAATAAGAATATGTAGAGTAAAAAGAGGAAGCAAGATGGAACCCTAGGACTTCCTGTGTTTAATGGAACAGAGGTCTACAAAATAGGAGGACACGAAGGGGAAGTCACCTCTCAGAAAGGAGAGGAAAACAGCATGGTCAGATGCCTCAGCGTAAAAGGAGATTGAGATCTAGAAAAGCTCATTTGATTTGGTGACCTCTGAAAGTGCCTTTAGTAAAGTGTTGGAGATCAAAGCCAAACTGTACACAAAAATTAAATGATTGACTAGAAGTATATTCTAAACTCTAGAATACATATTAACTTAACTCTTTCTACTCTAAATTCTGTAATTTCACACTCAAAGGTTTAACATTTCATATCAGATTCAAGAAACCCAGCTCCAGTATCTGTCCTAGAGATGAGAACTGGAAAATCCAGTTGTGGATGCTCTAAACTCGGCCAGCTAGCACTGATTTCCAGATGAACAAGAATGAAGTTATTATTCTACTACTTGGTACTATTAGATGAAAGCAGTAATCTAGGACTCCTGTGAATGGGGAGTGGTGGGTGATCCTGAGAAGACAGCAGTATGGTTTTCTCTTTTCTTTTAGAGGTTTTTCCCTGAGGGTATGTGTGCCCACCGGGGAGAGGGAGAGACAGAGACAGTGAGAGGGAAAGTGATAAATTGTCCCCCCAGTGGGGATGGCTATGCCGCAGTCCCTTCCCCTCCCAGGATCTTGGGCAGGCACTCACACACACCCAGCATGAGTTTCAAGCCACCAGGTCCGGGGCAAACCACAGTCAGCCATGTGGGAGTTTGTCGATGTAGCCGCTACACCGTCTGCTAGCCCCACAGCCGTGCAGTTTTCCAACCTTACCCACATATGGTTCCTGGTACTGCCTCTCCCTTGAGGCTCACTACCAATGCACCCCTCTGTTATTGAGTGGCAATTTATTAGACCTCTCATATGGGTTGAGAAGAAGAACTTAGGACTACTAACAAAAGGAAATATTTTTGCAAAATGACTAAGTTTATGTACATGCGAGACTGTATTCTGTTACATTCCTATATGCAGTTTCTGCCAGCCGTCTCTTCTGTTTATAAACCCAAGTACTTCGATAGCTACCTCTAGGGTCTCTTCGAAACCTGTTTCTGAATCTTGAAAGTTCCATCTGTTAGATTCTTATTTAGCTTATATTTCCAACAGTCACTAGGGGAAGCTCAATCGTATTTATCATTCTGTGACTACACTAGGAGTCCTTGGTAAACAAACTCAGCATTCTTGCTAGTTAAATGATAGCCATCTGTTCAGAAGAGCAGAATTCAAATCTGAAAGTAGACCTTCAGCAAAAGAAAAGTTATAAAAATAAACCTCTGAGCACCTGACAAGCCTTGCTTCATTGTTAGCTTTTACATAGTATCTCTGGTCTACATAATTTATCCTTGTTTAAAAGAGAAAACTAGTGGGGCCAGCAGGCATCATGGTGGTAAAGACATTGTTCTCCCACGTGGCCGACTGAGGTCTAAGTCCCAGATCTGGCAGCTTACTTTCTCACTTTTGCTCTCTTTGTCTCTCTCAGGTCAAATTAATAATAGTAATAATAAATAAATAAATAAATAAAATTGAATAAATAATTCCTTAAAAATCAAAGAGAGGAGTAGTAAATAGAGACTGATACTACATTGAGAAAATGTAAATATGGACTCACAGAGCACATTTGTTAGGCACATAGACTACCATGATATCATTTACTAGAATTTATGCAGTTTTGGAGGCCAGCAGGTGGTATAGTAAGGTAAGATGCTGGACTCCAGCATGGCTGATTGCAGTTCGAGTCCCAGACCCAATATCTTGAAACTCATGCTGGGCACATGTGCATGCATGTCCAGAACCCCTAAAAGAGACTGGAAGAGAAGGGATTGTGGCATGGCCATCCCTCCTGGAGGGCAGTTTCTCACTTTCTGTCCCTCTCTGTCTCTCTGATGAGTGCATATGCCCTTTTGCAAAAACATCAAAAATAATAATAATAGTGATAAGTCATTTTGCAATCCTGAATATGTGACATGCTTTTTATATATCTCCAGAATTTTCCTTTGATCTTTACACTATTTTTAAATGTTTTCACCTTCACTTTATAAAAGATTAGAATTAGGGCCAGCCAGTGGTGGTTAAGGTGGCTAGATCCCACATAGCCCATGGCACAGTTGGAGTCCCAGATCCAGCAGCTTGAAAAAAACACTGGGTATGTGTGCATGTGTGCCCAAAATTCCAAAAGGAGAACTGGAGAAGGGATTGTGCCACGATCATCCCCTTTCCTTCTTTCTCTGTCTCTAGTGAGTGCACACACCCTCTAGCAAATTAAAAAAAAAAAAGGAAGGGGAAAAAAAGAGCTTAGGGCTAGCCCCATAGCCTAGTGGTTAAGGGATCTGGACCCCATATGGCCAACCAGCTCAAATCCTGGCCCAGAGACTTGAAAAACACCACAGGTACACATGTGCGTGTATGTGTGTCCCAAATCCCAACGAAATGGAGAAATAGAGGACAAGGGATTGCAGTATGACCTCGCTCCATTAGGGTTGCTTTCTCTCCCTGTCTCTCCCTCTCTTTGGTAAGCACACACCCTCTAGAAATTAAAAATAAGAGAGATTAGAGTTAGCAAGTCAACTTTATGGGGTTAGGTGGTGGCACAACTAGACCCATGTGGGCAGGTCCTGGGTTCATGTCCTGGGGCCTCCTGGTACACAATAGGTACACGTATACATGCTCATGATTTGGGCTGACCTAGGGCCAGGGATGGAACACAGCATGAAGACGCTGTTGGTGGTGGTGGGTGGTGGTGGTGGTGGGGGTGTCCCTGCCTGTCTCTTTCATTCTCTCTGAAGAATTAAGTGAGTAAATTAAAAACAAAAGCAAAAGCCATGCTTGTCCTCAGAAAGCCTTGACAGGTTACTGTGATGGAGATTTCTAAGTGTCTTATCCTTCATTGCTTCTATCCTAGACAGAGGAGTAAGAAGGTCAGGAGACCCAGGTTCCTTTAAATATAAAACCTAGTGGTTTAAAACTTGCTGTCAGTCATAGTGCTTGGAACCTAAATAGCAAATAGGACACAGTAGCAAGCCTGCCAGTTCTGCAGTGTTCTTTGGGAAATTAGATATTTTGACATGCATCCTCTTCCTTCTCCCTGAATCACCCCAATCTCCCTGACAGTGAGCTAAATTTATTGCAATTTTGTTCTCAGATGCTATTAGTGGATTCCCTTTACTGAATAAAACGGAATCAAATATAAGGCTTTGTGTGGCTTTGAGGTTTCTGTCTGCCTTGTTTCTGTCCCTTCACTATTGTTGGTACCTCTTAGATGAGGGCATTGACTGACCACAAACCAAAACAAAAAGATACTCCCTTGTTGATAAGCATAATATGAATCTACCTTTAACACCCCCTACCCCAGCTCTACACTGCAGAGTGCGTGCCACTGGAGGTGCATGAGCAGAGAAACATCCTGGGCATTCTGGAGTCAACATGATCAATTTAATCCTGACCCCTCAATCTAGCAGTCATTTCTCTGACGGGCAGGATCCAAGCAAACTCCAAAGAGAAGAAACAGGAATCCTTAAAAGATAATGGCAGTAGGAACAGCAGATGACGTGGTGGTTACATCACTGGACTTCCACATAGCCGACCATGGTTCGAGTCCCAGACCCGGTGGCTTGAAACTTACACCAGTCACATGTGCATGTGTGCTCAGGATCCCGGAAGGAGAAGGGATTGTGGCATGGACATCCCCCCTTGAGGGTGATTTCTCACTTTGCTCTCACTGTCTCTGTCTCTTTCACTCTCTGGCAAATACATGTGCCTTAAGCAAGGGGAAAAGAAAGATAATGGCAGGAATACAAAATTAGGAGAAGCACGTCCAGAGAAATGATGAGTGAAAGCCAGGGAATTCACCATGTAACATGGGAAAGGAAGCACCCAAGCAGATAGAGAACCAACTATACACCTGACGGGATTGTGGCATGGCCATCCCTCCTGGAGGGCAGTTTCTCACTTTCTGTCCCTCTCTGTCTCTCTGATGAGTGCATATGCCCTTTTGCAAAAACATCAAAAATAATAATAATAGTGATAAGTCATTTTGCAATCCTGAATATGTGACATGCTTTTTATATATCTCCAGAATTTTCCTTTGATCTTTACACTATTTTTAAATGTTTTCACCTTCACTTTATAAAAGATTAGAATTAGGGCCAGCCAGTGGTGGTTAAGGTGGCTAGATCCCACATAGCCCATGGCACAGTTGGAGTCCCAGATCCAGCAGCTTGAAAAAAACACTGGGTATGTGTGCATGTGTGCCCAAAATTCCAAAAGGAGAACTGGAGAAGGGATTGTGCCACGATCATCCCCTTTCCTTCTTTCTCTGTCTCTAGTGAGTGCACACACCCTCTAGCAAATTAAAAAAAAAAAAGGAAGGGGAAAAAAAGAGCTTAGGGCTAGCCCCATAGCCTAGTGGTTAAGGGATCTGGACCCCATATGGCCAACCAGCTCAAATCCTGGCCCAGAGACTTGAAAAACACCACAGGTACACATGTGCGTGTATGTGTGTCCCAAATCCCAACGAAATGGAGAAATAGAGGACAAGGGATTGCAGTATGACCTCGCTCCATTAGGGTTGCTTTCTCTCCCTGTCTCTCCCTCTCTTTGGTAAGCACACACCCTCTAGAAATTAAAAATAAGAGAGATTAGAGTTAGCAAGTCAACTTTATGGGGTTAGGTGGTGGCACAACTAGACCCATGTGGGCAGGTCCTGGGTTCATGTCCTGGGGCCTCCTGGTACACAATAGGTACACGTATACATGCTCATGATTTGGGCTGACCTAGGGCCAGGGATGGAACACAGCATGAAGACGCTGTTGGTGGTGGTGGGTGGTGGTGGTGGTGGGGGTGTACCTGCCTGTCTCTTTCATTCTCTCTGAAGAATTAAGTGAGTAAATTAAAAACAAAAGCAAAAGCCATGCTTGTCCTCAGAAAGCCTTGACAGGTTACTGTGATGGAGATTTCTAAGTGTCTTATCCTTCATTGCTTCTATCCTAGACAGAGGAGTAAGAAGGTCAGGAGACCCAGGTTCCTTTAAATATAAAACCTAGTGGTTTAAAACTTGCTGTCAGTCATAGTGCTTGGAACCTAAATAGCAAATAGGACACAGTAGCAAGCCTGCCAGTTCTGCAGTGTTCTTTGGGAAATTAGATATTTTGACATGCATCCTCTTCCTTCTCCCTGAATCACCCCAATCTCCCTGACAGTGAGCTAAATTTATTGCAATTTTGTTCTCAGATGCTATTAGTGGATTCCCTTTACTGAATAAAACGGAATCAAATATAAGGCTTTGTGTGGCTTTGAGGTTTCTGTCTGCCTTGTTTCTGTCCCTTCACTATTGTTGGTACCTCTTAGATGAGGGCATTGACTGACCACAAACCAAAACAAAAAGATACTCCCTTGTTGATAAGCATAATATGAATCTACCTTTAACACCCCCTACCCCAGCTCTACACTGCAGAGTGCGTGCCACTGGAGGTGCATGAGCAGAGAAACATCCTGGGCATTCTGGAGTCAACATGATCAATTTAATCCTGACCCCTCAATCTAGCAGTCATTTCTCTGACGGGCAGGATCCAAGCAAACTCCAAAGAGAAGAAACAGGAATCCTTAAAAGATAATGGCAGTAGGAACAGCAGATGACGTGGTGGTTACATCACTGGACTTCCACATAGCCGACCATGGTTCGAGTCCCAGACCCGGTGGCTTGAAACTTACACCAGTCACATGTGCATGTGTGCTCAGGATCCCGGAAGGAGAAGGGATTGTGGCATGGACATCCCCCCTTGAGGGTGATTTCTCACTTTGCTCTCACTGTCTCTGTCTCTTTCACTCTCTGGCAAATACATGTGCCTTAAGCAAGGGGAAAAGAAAGATAATGGCAGGAATACAAAATTAGGAGAAGCACGTCCAGAGAAATGATGAGTGAAAGCCAGGGAATTCACCATGTAACATGGGAAAGGAAGCACCCAAGCAGATAGAGAACCAACTATACACCTGACAGGACTGAAATAATCAAGTTGCTATCCATAAATCACCCAAGAAATTACTTATCTTGTTGAATATAATCACACCATATGTATATTTGATGTTTCGTTTAGCTAAAAAGAATTATTATAAATGTAATAAACTTGTACTAAAACCTCATCAGTTCCTCTTGTACTCATTTGAAATTTTCTTCAGTAAGTAAAAAGATAACAAAAGAAATTAAATGTAAGACTTTTATCTTGAGGCACTTGCCCATAATAATTTTTTAATGGATTAAACTATATAGACAAGGTCAATCAAAGGTTCTGGGATTGGAGTGACACAAAGTCAAAAAACATTAGACCTAGATCAAAAAGGAGTTTCAGGTTTAGATACTTACTAATTCAGTTTTCTCTATATTTTCGTAACACTTAATATTATGTGAAATAGTACATAAATTATGTTTTCTTGGTAAAAAAAAATAGCACTTAAGTATTTATTTCTATCAACATTTTCTAGCTTTTATTAACAGTAATAATTACTACTTATGAGATCTTACTAAAGTCAGTAACTACATGAATTCTCTGATTGAATCATCAAAGTCACTCTGTTGCAAAGTAGACATTCTTATCCCTGTTTTACAGGTGAAGAAATGAGTTCAGGACATAGAAATTACTTCCCCAAGGTCACACAGTTAGTAAGTAACAGAACAGGGTCAGATTCAAACACAAGTTTTCTGACTTCAAAGCCCATGATTTCTGCAAGCTCCTGTTTTTATACTAGGACTAGATGCTAACTAGTAGCATTAAAAAGTACTCAAGGGTATACTTCTTGACTTTCAGAGGATCTCAGCTTTACCTTACCTTGGTGGGTCTTTAATTTCCTCAGCCTGTAGAGTGAGCCCACACTCAAAAGTACCAGGCCACCTATAGATAAATTTGATGCCAGAGCCACTACACTAAGCAAATTACTGTTCATTACCACATTAAGTTTACAAATAGATAATGAAAATAAAGTTGTGATGAGAGCTAAGAAGGAGAAATAAGGAGTGCTGAGAAAAAGAGTTTGCTAAATATATATATTAAATATATATATATATATATATATAAAATATATATATATTATGAAAAGAAGACTTGCAGGGAAATATTTAGCCTGATCAAAAGAAGAAATTATGGAGACATTGTCTATAATGCAAGAAATAAAATTGAATTTCTTTACAAAGCATACCATAATTCATACTAATTCAGTTCATTTAAATTAGCTAGCTTCACAAAATTTTATTTTGTTTGCATCAATCTGAGTGGCCTCTGTCAGTACTGGTATAGTTTTGCTTCCAAGTATGTATGCATGTGTGAATTCTTTTCACTCGTACCAGATTGTCTTTAAAGTACTAAAGTACCTGTAATTGTCTTTAAAGTACTAAAAGTACCTGTAATTCTATACCCAGCCAAAGTTTCAATCATGTATGATATTTTAATCAAATAAATAAATAAGTGGAAAAAAGAAATAAAAATTTTAAAAATCAATAAAATTAATGAAACAGGGAAAAAACATGGTCAAAGCAGAGGCTTTCCACACACTTTTTTGGAGACTTTTCCAAGAACATATTCCACCACATTAGGGCAATAAGGCAAGAAAGAGACATGAGAACCAAAAGGTAATGAGCAAATCCAAATCAGGAGAGAAGGTCCCAGAGTAGCAGTTGCAGTATGTTAGAGAGCGATCAGTCCAAATTAGAGAAAGAAGGTAGACGTCTCCCATGTGAAAAGGGAGTTCAGCAGAATTTATTTAGTCCTTAAGAAGCTAGATCATGGAAGAGGAAAAGCATAAGTTCCAAGGGAATAAGAAAACACCCATGAGAGAACATATTTTGGGATATTACTTAAATAAGAATACTAATTACATGATCACAGTAATAAAACACTAATTTTCCGCTTTTAGAATTAATCTTAGCCGGGACCAGCAGTTAGCATAATGGCTATGTTGCTGAACTCCCATGTAGTCAACCGCAGTTCGAGTCCTGGACCCGGCGGCTTAAACTCATGCCAGGCACATGTGTATGCATGCCCAAGATCCCGAGAGGAGAATGGAGGAGAAGGGATTGCGGCGTGACCATCCCCCCTGGGGAGTGATTTCTCGCTTTCTGTCTCTCTATCTGTGTCTTTCTGGCGAGCGGATGCACTCTGTAACAAAAACCTCTCCAAAGGAAAAAAAAAAAAGAATTAATCTTAGCCAAAGCATAGAAACAGTTAAGAAGCACTGAGTACGAAATAGATAATACTATTTTTTTTAAATAATTTTTTTTATTTATTTATTTTAATTTGACCAGAGAGGAACAGAGCAAGGGAGGGAGGGAGGAAAAGCGAGAAAGCAAACCGCCAGGTCCTGGACTCGAACCACGGTTGACCATGTGGGAGTCCAGCACCCTTAACCACCACACCACCTGCTGGCCCCAGTAATACTATTTTTTCTGTGTCTTCTACATGCCAGCTGTTCTAGGTGGCTGGGACATAGGCGATGAACAAAATAGATCTCACATGGCACCAGCAGGTGACATGGTGGTAAAGGCGCTGAACTCCCACATGACGAGGTAGCTTGCTTTCTCACTTTCTCTTTCTCTCTGTCTGTCTGTCTCTGGTGAGCACATGTACCCTATAGCAAATTTTAAAAATAATAATAAATAATTCTTTTAAAATACTTTTAAAAAATAACTCTCACATTCTAAAAAGGGAGATTAACAGGGAACACATGCAAATACATAAAATACTGCCTAGACAGCATGATAGAGCGCAGCTAGGGAGATGAGGCTGCTTCTGCTAACATGAGAGACTTCTTAGAAGGAGTAACCCGTCAGTGAGGACATGAATGGGAAAAGAAAGAAAAACTCTGGGGTATTAGAAGCAGAAGAACAAAAGCCCTAAAACAGGAATTATCTTTTGACAGTGGAAAGATATGGGTGGCCTACATGAAGCAGAGTGAATGAGGGGGAGAATGGAGGAGAATGAAAGTTAGAGATCACCCAGGTCAGATGATGTAAGGCCTGTAGGCAATGGTAAGGGGGTTGCTATGAGAAATCATTTTTCAGCAAGGGGAGTGATGTGATCTGATTTATACTTCTAAAAAATCTCTCTGGCCATTTTATGGAGGATGGATTGTAACAGGACAAGAGAGTAGTAGGTCCTGGAAAAGGATGGTGTTTTGTGCTATCATTTAGCTATGGAAAAGGTGAGAATATATTTTGGAGGTAGAAACTATGGGACTTGTGTGGGTTGGAA
>NW_006159909.1:1368016-1417776 GCF_000334495.1 Tupaia belangeri chinensis | reverse complement strand
GAGAGGATTAGTTTTGCCTCCTTTTCCCTCCTGGCTGCCCTCACATTCCCTCTCCAGCCCAGCAAGTGTCAGGCACACTGCTCACTGAGTCACCTACTCTGGCATGGATGGCAGAAAGACTCTGTAAGTCTCTTCAGATGCATGTCTGGAGTTGATTTCAGTCAGGAGGGATTCTCTTCTGCGTGTTCTTACTTACTTTTCCCTTCACCCACAAAGCCTGTGTGTTGCTCTGACTTCTGGTCTGGGTAGATGAGGTAGCGTTGACTGAGAGTGAGATACCTGGGAAAAGAAAGCCTTTTGGAGATACAATCAAAAGTTCCAGATTGGAAATGTGACAGAAAAGTCATCTCAACCAACTGATAAGAAGGAAGGTAGAGACGTTGACATCCTCGCCTAAGAAAATGAGGACCAGGGGCCAGAGACGTAGTGTTCTGGGTTTGCATCCTGAGACGTTCCTAAATATGCCAGGTATGCATGCACTGGCTGAGGCTGGGGGCTCACTGCAGAGTCAAGACCCTGTTGGGGATGCTAGCACTCTCTCTCTCTTTCTCTCTCATGGATAAACGAAATGGCCAACTGAGGTTCGAGTACCAGACATGGTGGCTTGAAACATGACAGGCATGTGTGTGTGTGTGTGTGTGTGTGTGTGTGTGTGTGTGCCCAAAATCCTGAGAAGAAAATGGAGAAGAGATTGCTGTATGGCCAATCACCCCTAGGTCGTGATTTCACATTTTCTCTGTCTCTCTCTGTCTCTCTGGCAAGCATACGTGCCCTAGAGCAAAAAGCTCTCAATAAATAAATAAATAAATAAATAAACTCTAAAATAGCAATGACAACAGAAAATAAAGAAAGAAAATGGAGAATGAAGAGAAAGTTTCTTGCCAAGAGAACAGAACTAAAGGGTATATATATTATGTCATGTAATCAAGGTAATCCAAAGTTTTGTGGCTATGTTGATTAAGTTACAGAGGAGGAGAGAGGAGGTTATTAGTAATATAAATCAGGATTTGTCATAACAGGAAGTAAGTGAATAATATCTAAAATTGATAAACTAAGAAAGAACAGTAAAAGCATGTTATTTAGTGATTGGCATTAACCATGAAAAGGACTAAAAATGGAAGCAATTTTAAAAGGCCTGAAAGAAAGGAGCCGTAGGTCAAGGGACTATTACTTTTCATTTTTCTCAGTCTTCTGTGTGGGTTAGTTTGCTAAAGAATAAAAGGTTGATATTTTTAATTGCTTCTACAAGATCAGATTTTCTGGATGTGGACTGGAAGTGCTTTTTTTTTCTTTTTCTTTTTCTTTTTTTTTTTTTTTTTTTTTTTTAGGGTTTTTTTGTTTTTGAGAGGTTTTCGCTATAGGGTATGTGCTCACCAGAAAGACAGAGAGAGACAGAGAGACAGAAAGCGAGAAAATCACCCCCAGGGGAGAAGGCCACACCGCAATCCCTTCTCCTCCATTCTCCTCTCTTGGGCATGCACGCACACCACCCGGCATGAGTTTAAGCCACCAGGTCCGAGACTCGAACCATGGTCGACTACATGGGAGTCCATCAACATAGCCATTATGCTAACTGCTGGTCCCTGGAAGTGCTTTTTGATTTCCCAAAATTAATTGAATAGGGGGAAGAGAGCTTAAAACTCTTACTTCTTCAGAGTAATACCAAAGATTTTCCATTTTAAAATATGCTAGGAAGTGGTGGCTATGTTTCCGAGTGTCCAAAGAAAATAACTAGCTCCTTTCTCATCTTGTAGAAGTTTCAACATTTCTGATTTAATGTTTTATATCCTGCTCCGGATCCTCTACCACAACTTAGAGAACAGAGAACTACCATCCTAGCCCCTACCAAAATTCACAGGTTTTTTTTTTTAGGCCACGTGGCAAACTTAATGGAATGACAAGTTCCAGGAAAGGAAGAATGGTTTGATACAGGAAACAACCCGAAGGACCAGCACAGAAATAAGCACTTAGAAAGTTCCAGCTGAGGGTCGGGCCACAGGGCAAGCCACAAGTGTATTTAACTAGAAGTTTGCAGTGTTTGTGTATCTGTTTGTTTTTAAGACAGGGTCTCGACATATTATAGTCCTCCTGCCTCAGTCTCCCAGCTGTGACTACAAGTTCGTGCCACCACACCTAGCTCTTTTTTCTAGAGGGTCTCCCTGTGTTGCCCTCGAGTTCATGATCCTCCTGCCTCAGCCTCCCCAACCACCTGGGTTGACAGACAGGTGCATGCCACCACACCCAGCATTTAGGTTGGACCGGGAATGGAACCCTGGCTTCCTATGTGGTGCCAGCCTGGGGAGCGCAGAATCTAAAGAGCACACGGCTGTGCCTGAGGTCCATTTATTGAACACTAACTTCCTAACGAGATTTCCTTTACAAGTCTGCCTGCCTTCCACACCCCACTCTCTCTCCCCTCCTTTTCCCTCCTGCTGTCCTTGCATTCTGTCTCCAGCCTGGCAAGCCCCTGGGCACACTTCTCACTGAGTCACCTACTCTGTCCAGCGTGGATGTTAGACTCTATAAGGCCTCTCTTCCAAATGTTGTTCGGAGTTGATTTTGGTCAGGAAAAATTCCTTTCTGCGTGTCTTTATTTACGCTTTCCTTCACCCTCTAAGCCTGTTCGTTGCTGTGACTTCTGATTCCCTTTGGCCCAATCTTCTCTCCAACCCCTTTTTGTAGCCTCAGGTTCAAACTAATCTAACTAAACTTCTTTCCTTTACCTTCTGTTCCCCCAACAGCAGATGTTGTTGTTAAGTGGCTTAAGTTCATGGCCGATTACTGACAGCTTTAGTAGACACCTCCAGGACGTGTGTGTCAGATACATGCTGTTGTGTTAAAAGTCCATTCAGGTTCCATCCCTAACTCCTCCACTCGGCTTGCTACTGCCGACCCCAACCTTGGCGTGATAGCTCCCATCCGTGCAGATTGATCATGTCAAACTGGGATATCACCCAGGCTTTTAGATTGCCTTGAACTTTACAATAGTAGCTTTGAAATGAGCTTTGAAAGCATGAAGAGTGTTAGAAAAGCCTCAGAAAGTGTGATAACCTCAGCTTACTGATTGGAGGGAACTATCTCCTTTCCCATCTTACAACCTAGGAAGTCTGATTAAATGTAAGGACAAGTTTTTGACTGTCAGGGACTGATTGAGTGATGAAAGACTCCAGATATTACTGCTTTTCATCCATAGCTATGCCTAAAAATAGAATTCTTGTATCGGTGACAGGGAGCAGATCACAGAACTCCAAGGCCCATCTGGCTCAGGGTTCTGCTTGTCTTTAACTGGCAGTTGGTGACAGTGAGCTATCGTGAGACTGGGGCTGGGAGGAACATAGAGAGCCCAGTCAGTGTATGACCAATGGTCAGCTCTAAACAGAATTCATCCCTAAGCGGGACTGCAAAATTCCTGCTCTGTATCCTCTACCACCACTTGGAGAACAGAGAACTGCCCTCCTAGCCCCTGCCTGTTTAAGGACCACTGGGAATATATCTCACAGTTCCCTTAGTGATTTATTTAATGATCTTAAATGTCCCACTCAGAAAATTTGGTCCTGTTTCTAACCAAAATTTCCCATGTTGTGGTTCCTACTAGTTCTCAGGGACTGTGGGAAACAGCTGACCCTGGCAAATGACTCACCCCACGATACCTTCATACACTCATCCTCTCTCGTTCTTGGATCTTATTTTCTGGCCGTGTAACATATTCAAATCACACGTAGTAAAGAGTAACTGCAATTGAAAAGCTACTGCAGCAGGATGACGACTGAGTCGTGTGTGTTTCCTCCCTCAACTAGTACCTGGAAATTCAGATTTAGCTAGATACAAGAGTTTACCAATCATTGCTCATCCCTCTAAGATTAATGCTTTGGGAGAGAGAAAACCTTATTGAGACAGGGAATTTACGCTTCTGGGTGTGTGGCATTGCTCATCCAGTGGGAGGGGACCTCTTCCTGTCTCAGTCAGGGCTGTTCCTTTCACTTCCCGTGGGTGTTCATTGTAAGGAACAGGTTGGATAGGGAAGAGCGCCCAGTGTCTCACAGTGTCTTTGCCATAGCAGGTACTAGGACTGAGTCAGCCACATAGGTCTGAGAGCTCCAGGGTGAGATAAAGCCTAGGAGCCCTGTGCACCCTTAGGCCATTGCGACTCAGAACACTTCCAAGATTAGTCACTGCCTACAGATTCAGCGTTCTGGCCTAGAGCAGCACTATCCTCAGTGAGCAAAAACTGAGAAAACAGATTGCTCACGTAATACTACTTTTCCATACACTCACTTACAGGGAAATCAATGTCAGTCCCTATGATACCAGGACAGTCGGTTTCTTTGTAATAAAATATTTTAGTCATAAACATTTATTTCTGAATACAAATCTCAGTGTATTTATTTAAAAGGTACAAAATTATCTAGTCATGAAATTGAGTTAGTCATTATCAATTAACATGTATTGAAGTGCTTAAAATATGCAAACCCTCTTCTACTCATTGGGGGGTGGCTACAAGGATGACTTAAATCCTCCGACATTGAGGAGCTCACAGTCTAGAGAAGACAATATACAAAAAAAGGAAAGACGATAACCCAAGAAAAGCTGTATTAGCATGCACGGGACCATAGAGGCCTCAGAGAAAGTAGCTTTGCTGGTCAAGCTAATCTGAAAGCATGGGTGCTTGCCTGTCCAGCACAGATGCTTGAAGGACTCAGGTATGGGACAGAAGCACAGGAAGGACAGGTGATCTCAGACGCTGAGCTGGGTGGGGGAGAGTCAGAACATGTGGGTTTGGTTCAAATTGTCTATGTAGGGTAACCACAGGGCCTGGTCGGCCAGGGACAGGCCTAGTTTGCGACTATTACTCCAATGTAATCATCAATAGAGTCACCTCTAATAACTCTCGAAGAGTGTCCCAGACATGACAAATCCCTGGTCACCTGACTTACACAGCTTTGTAAAGGGGATTGATAGGTTATATAAAGCAAGCGAGCTAATCAGATTTGTGTTACAGAAGGCTAACTCCAGCAGTCGTGAGGAAGGGAGCTCACAGAGGGTCAAGATTAGAGGCAGAGAATCTCTCCACAGAGATAGAAATAGGATTAGCTATCACTTCCTTGCAAACTAACCATATTCTAAACACAAACATTGGTTATAAGAGTCTCTGCCTCCAATTGCAATTTTTTGGCTGCATCAGTTCGCATCAGTGTTCTGAACGTATTTTAAGTTTTTGAAGTATTTAGTAGTTTTCAGAAATAATACCAGCTATTTGTCTACCAATCTGTCTTTTTATGGGTGTGGGTGTGTAATCTCAGAGAGATATAAAGAGGATTTGAAAACTACTTGAGGGGGGAGAAATCTCAAGACCTTTTAGGGAAAAGGCCTTAATGATGTAGAGGAGCTTTGATTGCCCTGTTTGGGGTTAGTAGCTTGCATGATCTTGTTGTAGGAAGCTGCTACCAGCCATTATTGTGGCATGTCTTTTGAATTGTTTTGCTAGTCTTGCAAACAGGTTTTACCAAGCCACCCACACTTCTCAGCCATCTTTTCAGAAACTGATGAGTGCACCTCTGAGACAGATGACTTGGATTGGGGTGTAGTCTCTAAGGCATGCACGGAGCTGAGTTAATTGGGCATGGAGACTGTAACAGTGGCCTCATTAGCACCCCCAAACTAACCAGCCACAGTTACACAAGGCACTCTCTGTAAAATACACCTTGCAGGTGTCCTGTGATTACCCCGGTGCCCGTATGCTTCCTCCTATGGGGCTTCTCAGGCTTGGCGACTAAGAAAGATGCCAGAATGAGACCCCATGGTGGCAAGGTCAACTTGAAAGGGCTGCACGTGACTGGAGGCTGAATTACTAACATGCTCACGCTTGGGGAGCAGCTTGACATTGCAGAGAGCACAGGCTGGAGTGAGACCAGCCTGCATTTAAGTCTGTCCCTACTACTTACTGGCCAAGAGCCCTTGGGCATCTTACTGAATCTTTGTGTACCTTATTTCCTTGCCAGTAAAGTGAGGAAAACAAGGCCTGATTTGCATGGTGGTTGGATTTGGAGTCATCTAGCCAAGCACAGGTGTGGCACATAGTAAGTGCTCAGCTGATGGTGCCTAATTTCATCTCTGTTGTCATGATTATTACAGAGTGAGTTCTGCCTCACTCATGTACTTACTCATTCACACAACCTACATACATATATACCTTTTTTTATTGATTAATCAACCCATTGATTTTTTTTTTAAGACAGGATCTCACTGTCACAAGCCTCCCACTTCAGCCTCAGGCTCACACCACCACACCTGGCTTTTAGAGTGGGCCAGGACTTAAACCTAGGCTTCCCAGGTGGCCTCAGCCTGCCCAGTAACAGCATCAGCCAACATGTGCTACTGCACCCAAGCCCAGCCTAAGTGTTTTGAGTACACGTACCTTGCCAAGCAGTGTTCTCGCCCTCAGGTATAGCCAGAGACAAGGTAAACCAGGTACCTGTCCCTGGGGTGCTCAGATACCTAAAGAGCTCTTTTTTCTTAGTTTCCTTCTCAAAGTGTCATCTTCTGCCTCCCATTCCTCCTCACCCCCCAATTTATTGCCCTTTCTTCATGTCTCTTTACCTTCAACCGGAAACCCCTGTTTCCTTGGTGCTTTTACCCTGTTAACTCCGCAGAGGCCAGCCACCATATTGGCAGAGGTATGCTCTGCTCCTTCTGCACCTCCTCAGGTCCATGGCAGTGCAGTCCAAGCATAGGCTTTGCAGTCGCATAGTGCCGCCCTCAAAGCCAGCCTGCCCCTCCCTCCCTACCTCAGATGCTAAGCCTCACCTTCCTTGTCTGTGTCTGCCTCCTCCCTGGTTTGGTTCAAGATAAGCTCAAAAGGGGAATGCTTTTAGAAGTCACTTTTTAAGCCTTCTAGAAGTTTATATTTGAGGTTCCAAATAGGTAAACTAATTAATTTATTAGACATGCTCTTTGTGACTAAGACAGCAAACCATAATAACTGCTGGGTTGCTGCAATGAATTGATTGCATTTTGGTTCCAGTTAAATGCATCAAAAGAATATGTTCCCAGCTATGGGTGGGATCAGTTGACTTTTAAATCCCTCTCCTACTTTAGTGGCTTCTTAAGATATGATCTGAAATCATTCCCATGGCCTACATGGTGTGGCCACACCAGCTTCCCTTTGTTTCTTCAAACACGCTGTGCCCCTCACTGCCTACTTTGACATCTTGGGTACTGTGCCTTCTGGGGAGAACTCTTTGTAACCGCCGCCTAACCCCCAGCGTCTTTCAGGTCCGGTGTAAATGCTGCTTCCCTGAAGAAGTGGTGCTGGTTCCCTGACCCCCTCCCCAAACACATTTCAGTCCTCATGTTAGTGTCACCTAATAGACCCTGGATTTGTTTTTTCTTTGTAACACCACAGCTGTAATCAAGTGTGCATGACTTTTTTATTTAACATCTGTCACCTTCAGAGGGCTACAAGGAGTCCATGAGTTGAGGGCTATGTCTATCTACCAGTCTAGAAGCTCAGAAACTATGTGTTGAACTTTTACTTAGGAAGTCTTAGGTGGATTTTTTTAAGAATTATTTAATTTTATTTGTAATTTTTTATTTCTTTAATTTTACTAGGAGGCCATGTGTGCTCGCCAAAAGGAGACAGAGAGAAAAAAAGCAAGCCTCCCGGTCTAGGACTCAAACTGTGGTCGGCCATGTGGGAGTCCAGCACCCTAACCACTACATGACCTACTGGCCCCATACGTGGATTTCTTACCATTCGCTATGTTTGATCCTAATCAGGAGCACATTGTCAAACAGGTGCATGGAAATGGCTTTTAGTTCGGGATCCCTGTTGGCCACCATTGGCCAGGTGAAAAATGGCCAGTCTTGAGAGTGAGGATGGCAAAGCAGATAGTCAAGGGCTAAGGGTTAAGTGGGTCCTTGAGTTGCAGCAGCCACTCTCATTGCTGAGTGGGGTTTAGAGGGACCCATGCGGGAACTGCATTGTTGAAGTAGGTGCTGCCGGGTTGCCTTCCTCACAGGATACCTTCTGTTTCTGCAAAGGTGAGTCATATTTTTTTAAAGAATCATTTTAGGGGCCAGCAGTTGGTGTAGTGGTTAAGGCACTGGACTCCCACCTCGCCAATCGCATTTCAAGTCCTAGACCACACACCAGGCATGTGTGTGTGCATGACCAAAATCCCAAGAGGAGGAGGGATTCCAGCATGGCCATTCTCCCTAGGGGGTGATTTCTCACTTTCTTTCTCTCCATTTCTCGTCTCTCCAACAAAAATTTCTCAAAAAAATTTTTTCATTTAATTTTATTCTTTTTTTTTTTTTCATTTGACCAGAGCGAGAGAGGGAAAGTGAGAAAGCAAGCTGCCAGGTTCAGGACTTGAACCACAGTCGGCCATGTGGGAGTCCAGCAACTTAACCACCACACCACCTGCTGGCCCAATGAATCATCTTTTTAAGGATCAGGTTTAGCACAGGAGAGTATGTTCTAGATAATCAAATTGTTTCTCGTTGTTTATGTTATAAAACAGCAAGAGTTATCATCAACTGGACTGTTTTGTATGATCGTGAGATTGGAAGGGATATGTTACCTCTGGAATGATCACAGATTGCCCTTTCTTACAGTGACGACAAGAGGCGGACAGGCCTGTTTAGGAATCACTTCTACTCCCTGTCAGTGTCACATGACTTTGAGTCTCAGATGACTCCTCAGAGTCAGGGTTGAAAGTGGAATTACACACAGAGTTTCTATGGCTCTTAATTTGTTCTCTCTTGTGGTCATTATTACTTTTTCTCCCATTTTATACTTGGGTATATACACGGTTAGTCTATATCCCCACTAATGAAATACAGATTCATTCCTAGTAAGGAACTTATTTGTTTATTTTTATTAATTTCAAGAGAGTGCATATACTCACGACAGAGAAGAAAGCAGCCCTAGTAGGACATGGTCATGCCACAGCCCTTTCTCCTTCATTTCTTCATCCTGTCAGGATTTGTGACATGCATGTGCCCAGTGTGTTTTTCAAGGCACCAGGGCCAAGATTCAAACCAGGATTTGACCATGCGGGATCTAACTCCCTTAACCAATACGCTACAGGGCCAGCCAGTGTATGCATTTGAGTCATCCATAGCCTCTAGCACAGGAAGCACTAAGTAAATATCAAAGGAAGGCCAGAAGTAAAGCAGGTAGATTGGCAGGCTCTGGTCAGAAGGAGGGGAGGACGTGGACTTCTCCCTGGTTGTAACTACACTACAACACCAACTGGAGAGCCACTTACAGTAATTGCTAAGTATAGGGTGTCAGCTCAGAAAGGAAAGGAACCACATGCTGACCGAGATTTTCCTAAGTGAAGGAAACCGATGTCAGTTCCCATCCAGATTTTTTTTTTTTTTTTTTTTTGGAGAGGATTTTGCTATAGGATGCGTGTGCTCGCCAGAAAGACAGAGAGAGACAGGGAGACAGAAAGTGAGAAATCACCCCCCAGGGGGGATGACCACACTGCAGTCCCTTCTCCTCCATTCTCCTCTCTGGATCTTGGGCATGTATGCACACATGCCTGGTGTGAGTTTAAGCCGCCGGGTCCAGGACTAGAACCACAGTCAACTACATGGGAGTCCAGCGACATAGCCATTACACTAACTGCTGATCCCCCATCCAGATTTTTGTGAGTAATCAGGAACTTCGGAGGGAGGATAAGAAAAATCTGTATGCTATTGACAGTCCACTTTTTTTTTGGGGGGGGGGAGATTTTTGCTATAGTGCACACGCACTCGCCAGAAAGACAGAGTCCAGCAACTTAACCACCATACCACCTGCTGGCCCAATGAATCAGAGAAATCTCTGTCTCTCGAAAGTGAGAAATCATCCCTCCCCCTTACCCTCCCCCCCCAGAAGGATGGCCATGCCACAGTCCCTTCTCCTCCATTCTCCTCTTGGGGTCTTGGGCATGCACACACACATGCCCAGCGTGAGTTTAAGCCACTGGGTCCAAGACTCGAACTGCAGTCAACTACATGGGAGTCCAGCAACATAGCCATGACACTGACTGCTGGTCCCAACAGTCCACTTCTCAGCCCATTTGGACCAATTCACGACAGGAGAGAAAGGAGAGGAGTGAGAATCCACTACTTTTGTAGCCAGGATTCTGCTCATAGCATCCACACTGGAGTCCCAGCACCTGCAGCTGCAGGGACTCTGCACGGGTTGGGGGAAGCACTGTTGCCACACAGGCTGTACTGTAGCTCTGCTGATTGTCCTAGTCATCAGTGAGAGATTAGAGGCAGGAGACTGGTGTCTCAGTCCTTGTAGTTCAAGCTAAGAATAGCAGATTGGGGCCAGCAGGTGGCATGGTTGTTAAGTCACTGGACGCCCACATGGCCAATCATGGTTTGAGTCCTGGATCTGGTAGCTGGCTCGTTCTCTCTCTCTCTCTCTCTCTCTCTCTCTCTCATAAGCGCATGTGCCCTATAGCAAATTTTAAAAATAATAACAACAATAAATAAAGTTAAAGTCTTCTTTAAAAAAAATAGAAAAGCAGATTTCAGTCCATTGCTGATGCATCTCACTATCTCTTGCTACTTTTATATTCCCAGGTAACTTTAGCCCATCAAGAATCATAGTAAACCAAAATAAGCACCATATTTAATCAAAAAAGAGTCTAAAGAAAAACAAATACATTAAATAGAATACTGTTTAGTAGCTCATCTTCAACAGATACATAGCAGTGCAAGGTGGGATTCACTGTCACGTGTGCAGTGAAGGGACAGGACAGGGACAGAGAAAGGGCTACATGACTGTTCAGCTCCTCCTACACACAGCAGACCTTCAGTGACTGACAGACCGAACTCATGACTCAGCATGAAATCGTTCCCACTGGTACCCAGATACTTGTGCTAAGGCACATGGATGGGCTTTAAACTCACTCTCCATTCATTTATGTATTTAGAAGTACCTAACTTAGGGTCCAGGCAGTAACACAGTAACACTGTTGGACTCACATGGGACAGGTGCTGGATTTGTGTCCTGAGACCTCCCTGAGCATGCCCATGATTCTGGCTGGCTGAAACTGAGGTGGATCCCAACATGAAGACACTCCTTCCCTCTCTGTCTCTGTCTTTGTCTCTCTGTCATGGAAAAAAATAAGTAAGTTTAAAAAAGAAAGAAAGAAAGAAAACCTATCAGACCAGTCCATAGACTGGTGGTTATATAAGCTGGATCTCACATGTCTTCATAACATTTATTTCTTGCAAGGCTGGCAGGTGGTGTGGTAGTTAAATATGCTGGAATCCCACGTGGCTCACTGTGGTTCAGATCCCAGACCTGGCGGCTTGCTTTCTCACTTTTCCTCTCTTTCTGTCTTTCTCTGGTCACATTTTTAAAATAATAATAAATAAGGACCAGCAGTTAGCATAATGGCTATGTTGCTGGACTCCCATGTAGTCAACTGTAGTTCGAGTCCTGGACCCGGTGGCTTAAACTCATACCAGACGTGTGTGCATGCGTGCCCAAGATCCCAAGAGGAAAATGGAGGAGAAGGGATTGCGGTGTGGTCATCCTCCCCCCGGGAGGGGGGTCCAAAAATAATAATAATAATAATAATAATAATAAATAAAGTTAAAATAATTCTTTTTTAAAAATATATATTTCTTTCTTGCAGTAATTTTCATGGACTACTGTTTCATTTAGCTTTGTCTCCATAGCGCCTTTATTTTTTTAAGAGAATTTTTTGTTATAGGGCACATGCGCTCACTGGAGAGACAGAGGAAGATGAGAGACAGAAAATGAGAAATCACCCCCTAACGAGGATGGCCACACTACAATCCCTTCCCTCCATTCTCCTCTTGGGATTTTGGGCATGCACACACACACCCCCAGCATGAATTTTAAGCTGCTGGGTCCAGGACTTGAACCGCAGTCAATTATGCAGGAGTCCAGTGACATAACCAGTAGGCCATCTGCTGGTCCCTACAACCTTATCTTTAAGAAATTTCTTTAACAATGAAAAGGCAAGAAATTCAAAATCATATTCAGTAATTTATAAAGTTCTTCGTTCAAACTAGCCTGTGGCCTGGTGGTTA
Source organism: Tupaia belangeri chinensis (assembly GCF_000334495.1). NCBI lineage: Eukaryota > Metazoa > Chordata > Mammalia > Scandentia > Tupaiidae > Tupaia > Tupaia belangeri. The sequence goes on along the minus strand of NW_006159909.1, from coordinate 1,405,704 downwards.
AAGTAGCTGGATCCCACATGCCAAATTCATGGTTTGAGTCCTGGACCCAATGACTTGTATGCAAGCATGCACAAAATCCCAAAAGAAGGGAGGAATGAAGAAGGGATTGCAGCTTAACTATGGCCCTTCTGCGGGGCAGGGTGGGGAGGGGGGTTGCTTTCTCTCTCCCTCTCTCTCTCTCTCTCTCTCTCTCTCTCTCTCTCCAACTCAAAAAGGAAGTCCTTGGTTCATAATAAAAAGAAGATCCGCTCTTTGCCATGTCTACTGCAAGGAGAAGGATCATTCTCAGCAATGAAACCCAAAGGAACCCTGTGGAGGGACTGCAGTCACATCAATGTAGAGTTCAGTCTTCTTGGAAAGAAAAAGAAGAAGCTGAGGGTTGTCAAATGGGGAAACAAAGGAACTGGCTACAGTCCACACTCTCTGTAGTCAGGTCCAGAACATGATCAAGGGTGTTACACAGGCTTCTGCTACAAGATGTCTGTGTACACTCATTTCCCCATCAGCATCGTTATTCAGGAGAAGGGGTCTCTTGTTGAAATCTGAAATTTCTTGGGTGAAAAATACATCTGGAGGATTCAGTTGCAACCAGATGTTGCTTGTTCAGTATCTCAGACCCAGAAAAATGAGTTTATCCTTGAAGGCAACGATATTGAACTTGTTTCAAATTCAGTTCCTTTGATACAGCAAGACTCGACAGTTAAAAATAAGGATATCAGAAAGTTATTGGATAGGGAACCAGCAGTTAGCATAATGGCTATGTCGCTGGACTCCCACGTAGTCGACCGCAGTTCGCGTCCCGGACCCGGTGGCTTAAAATTCACGCTGGGCGCGTGTGCGTGCGTGCCCAAGATCCCGAGAGGAGAAGGGAGGAGAAGGGATTTCATCATGACCATACCACCTGGGGAGTGATTTCTCACTTTCTGTCTCTATTTCTCGCTCTGGCTGTCTGTCGAGTGCACACGCCCTATAGTGAAAATCTCTCCCAAAAAAAAGAAAGTTATTGGATGGTCTCTGAGAAGGGTACAGTTCACCAGGCTGATGAGTACAAGCTAAGAGTTCTCCAGCTACAGTAACAACCCAAAAAAAGAAAAAAAGAAAGAAAAAGATCCATAGCTGAATGGTCTTCTGCCCTTAAATCTCATTTACAAATAGGGAACAACACCTAATCAGCCTGAAGATTGACTTAAATTAGGGTGTGCATAGACACAAGCACATATTCTGAGATATTTCAACAATATATGCAGATAATAATAAAAATAGTTAACTAATCTAGGCCTTAGAGACTTAGTAGGCTCTATTTAAAGCACGATACATAGGTTAAATCATATAAACCTCACAACAACTCTGGAAGGTAGATCCTAGGATTCTCCCCATTTTTTAACTGAAGAAACTGAGGCAGAGTGAGGTTAAGTATTGCTCAAGATCACAGCTTAATTAGCAGTGGACCAGAGCCTGGCAGTCTGGCTCTAGCGTCTGCACTCCCCCGGTGTCTTGCTTCTTAGATTATACCTCCTGGCAGATGTGAGGTGCTGCTATTATTCAAAGCAGGAGGAGTGAAATATTTAGAACAGAAGCACATTTTAAAATAGAAAATGAGAGGGGCAGAAGAGATGGACCTTGTAAATGACCTCGATTTCCTCTCATCTCCCTGGGAATTCAATCTATAGCAAAACCAGCCAGAATTGTAGAGGAAGCCTTTTTCTCTTGAAAAGAAAGGACATTTCTGGGCTCTCTTATTGTCAGCAGTTGTGTTATCTAACAATGTGCCCTTGAATGGAGAATGGTTCGTTTGCTGTTTTCGCACCACAGGTGTGAGCATATGATGGTAGCAGTGTGTTGCTTATTGGCTGTTTATCCTGCAGTGAAAATGCACAAATACAATATACCTCCATAAAGTGTGAACTTAAACACTTCTAACCAGCCTTCAAAAAACGCTCCTCCCTTCAGAGAGCAAAGTCTTTCCCTTGCTGCTCCATCTTAAGAGCTAACTCTCCAGTGCCTATCTCTGTTCTGGTCTGTGCTTACTCAGAAATAGGGACCAGCAGTTAGCATAATGGCTATGTCGCTGGACTCCCATGTAGTTGACCACAGTTCGAGTGCCAGACCCGGTGGCTTAAACTCACGCTGGACGCGTGTGCATGCATGCCAGTTAGCTCTTAAGAGCTGGTGGATCTGCACGTGACTCAGAAGCCACAAATACGGGATTTAACTGGGAAAGGCAGGAAGAGCAGGCTGCAAAGCTGAGGAGGAGCCAGACGGTGACAAGCCTAGCATGTTAGGCAAAGGGATTTGAGTTTTATCCAGTAGGAAACAGGCGAATTTTGTTTTTCCAGTTAAAAATATTTTTTTCAGACAACAAAAGTAACTCTATTTGTGGATATTTTGGAACATGTATACACATACATTGAGGGAAAAAAAATCTGGAAGCACACATTCAAACTTAACATTTTATATCTTTTACACGTACTATATATATGTGTGTGTGTGTGTGTGAATACATAGTTTTATACATACACACACACATAGTTTTCCAAAGATGAGAGATTTTTCCTGCACATTCTAGTTTATAATTGTTATTTCACCTAACAATATAGAAAATGTATTCCTGCGTCACTAGCCATTCCAGCCAACTTTTTTAAAATAAATTAATTTATTCTGAAAGAGACAGAGAGACAGGCCGCCCCAACAGGGTCTTCCTGCACAGCCCACTTCTTGTGTCAGCCAGCCCTGATCATGAGCACACACACATGCCCGGCGTGTCCAGGGAACCCCAGAATGCAATGGGGTCCAGTTGTGTCACCACCTTGTCCCACCAGCACAGGGATTTCATGCAAAAATGAACTCACATTTATTCAACTAACCCCTGTGGTTCAGCATCTGGAATGTTTCCTATTTTCAGCATTACGTTACAAACAGTGCCTCAGAAGGTATATTTAATAATAGTCATAGTTGTTTCTGTAGGAATTCCTACAAACAGAACTGTGGGGTCAGAGGGTGTGTATTTTGTTTTTAGCTTGCCTTCCTAGAAGCTCATACATTTTCATGCTCTCACTTGCCAGGTATGAGCATGCTCCATGTACCCAATTACTTACTTAGTGCTGGGGCTGATTTGCCGATTTGACAGAGAACTTTGTATATCCGTTGTTTTCATCAACACTTCTTCAGTGAAATTGAGGGACCAGCAGATGGTATAATGGTTACATCATTGAACTCCCCCATAGTTGACCACAGTTTGAGTCCCGAACCCGGTGGCTTTAAACCGCATGCCAGGCGCGTGTGCGTGCGTGCCCAAGATCCTGAGAGAAGAATGGAGCAGAAGGGATTGCGGCATGGCCATTCCCCCCGGAGGGGATGTTTCACTTTCTGTCTCTCTGCCTCTTCAGGGAGCACATGTGCCCTATAGCAAAAATCTCTCCAAGAAATAAAAGAAATCGAACATTTTCTTCCATTGGTCTACTTTTCAGTTGTATGTATTTTAAGGATTATTTATATTCTTTGCCCTTTAAAAAATTTCTTTTGGAGTGTCCATTTTGTTCCTGGTTTTTGTTTTGTTATTTTGTTATTTTTATCTTTTTTTTTTCTTCTCCATTCTCGTCTCAGGATTTTGGGCATACGCACATGCATACCCAGCATGATTTTCAAGCCACTGGGTTCAGGATTCAAACCACCACTGGCCATGTGGGAGTCTAGTGCCTTACCACCACTCCACCTGCTGACCCATTTTGTTACTTATTTTTAAGAGCTCTTTTTATATTAAGACCATCAACTCTCAAACATGTTGCAAATCTTTTTCCAGTCCATCTTTTTAAATTGCATTATTTTTTTCCACAGAAGTTTTGCATTTTCACATGGTCCAGTCTGTCAGTTTCCTTTAGCCTTTACAGGAAAGCTTTTAAAAAATCTCACCCACCCAAAGGTCAGGTAAATATTCACTTATATTTTCTTCTATTCTTCAGTATTTTTGTTTTGTAAATTTCAGTAGTTTTGTATTGTACATTTTGATGATTTCTCATCTTTAGTCAGACTTCTATATTAAAAAGATAGCCACAGAATTGTTGAGGTTTTAGAGGGAAAGGAACTGGTGCTAGGCGGACTGGTTAACCTGGTCTTGCAGTTGGCCAAGCGAGATCTGCTCATGCCAGTGATTCTAACCCTTTCTCTGCCTCGCACAGTTCAGTGTCATAGCACAGACCCATCTGTAACATCTCTTATTAACCACAGTGATTCTTAACTGCAGGAGGTGGCGGGGAGTAGGCATCCATGGCCCATTTGAGCATCACAGTGGCAATTTTTTTTAAAAAATTATTTTATTTAACTTTATTTCTTTCTAATTTGACCAGAGAGGGACAGAGAGAGAGAACAAGCAAGTGCTGGGTCTGGGATGTGCACCACAGTCAGCCATGTGGGAGTCTAGTGCCCTTAACCACTACGTCCCCTGCCAGCCCATCACAGAGGCAATTTAAAGGTAAGAAGCAGAGTAACTGGTAACTGGCTTTTCATTAAGTGACTGTGTAGGTCGTGGTTCCATTAACCTAGACTAACACCTGGGGACGGAGCATGGAAGATGATACAGTGTGGGGCTTGCTCATTTTGGAAAGACACTGGTCACTCAGGTGGAGATACCCAAGCTGTGAGCCCAGAGGCCTTCACTGAGAATGTGTAAATTTGGGAGCCAGCTACTTAAAGGAAGTTGAATCAGCATGAATGAAACAAGCCATATGTGTAGAGAAAGAAGAGAAACATGGCCAAGAATATGAAAATTCAAAGAGGGTAGTGGTTGAAGAAGATAAATAAGCAAAAGAAACTAAAAAAAAAAAAAAAAAAAAAAAAAAAATCCAAGAAGTAGGAGAACAGGAATGACTGGTGCCAAGAAAAGAGCTTCGAGGGTAGGGAATGGTCTTTACTGGGGCTTCACTATGCAGTCAGATCCTACCTCTTTCTTCAGCTAGCCTCATCCCTGTTCTTCCCACAAGTCCAGGCCATTCACACGCCCTCATCATTGCATATCCTGCTTCCTCCACCCACAGCAACAGCCCCTCCTCTGCCTGGTGAGCCAGTTGTCTTTCAGGAGCTACCTCAAATGTCACCTCCTGTGTAAAGGCCATCCTGTGTATCCCTCCCAGGAATGGAGCCATTCACTCTCGGTTCCCTCATGCTGTAGATCCTGCCTGTAAGCCGCCAGGTTGCTGTGCATGGAGTTATACTGACTAGTGTCCCCCAGCACAGAGCAGCATTCATTTATCATTCACCAGGCCGGATCCCAGAACAGCCCTGGCATGCTTCTTTTGAAGTCCTGTGGCCTTTTCTTTTTAATAAACAATTAATGCTGTATTTTTATTCTACCATTCCAAATGCTCATTTAACTGAGTGTTAAAAAGGTTTCTAGTTCCTTAAATATAGTAAAGCTGATTCTCCAGAAAGATTCACCCTTTTGTTCTGTAGTTTTTAACACTAAGCATCAAAAGGAACTTGTGCCCAGTTTTATTTTGTTTTGAGAGAGAAATTTTTTTGTAGCTATAGGGTACGTGTGCTCTTCAGAGAGACAGAGAGACAGACAGAAAGCAAGAAACCACTCCCCAGGGCAGATAGCCACGCCACAATCCCTTCTCCTCTAGTCTCCTCTCATGATTTTGAGAATCATGCACACACACCCAGTGTGTGTTTTAAGTCCTCCGGGTCCAGGCCTCGAACCACGGTCTACTTCCTGTGAGTCCAGCAACATAATCATTACGCCATCTGCTGGTCCCTTATGCCCAGTTTAAGAAGCTTAGGTTTCCACATATGCATTTTCTACCAGATCAAGAGCACTCTCACTGCAGAGACTATCTCTTACTTGACACCCTATCCCTTGTGCCTAGGACAGTACCCAGGACATGTTAGGCATTGATATCTACGTCTACAGATGCAAAGGAAGTATGGGAAGATGGGTGAATGAATGAACGGAAAGGGGGAAGGGAAAGGGTAGGTGAGCAGATGAGTGGGTGAATAGGAGTGCAAGGAGGGGATGGGTGGGTGGATGGGTACCAAAGGTTAAAGAATAAGAAATACATAAGTAAAGACAATACATATAAACTGCTCTCTAAAGAAGCCTGACTCGGGCCAGCAGGTGGCCTAGTGGTTGGAGACACTGGACTCTGACATAGTCGACCATGGTTCGAGTCCCAGAACTGGAGGCTTGCTTTCTTACTTTCCTCGCTCATGCTCTGTCCCTCTCTGGTCAAATAAAATAGATAAATAAATAAAACTAAATAAAAGAAGCCTGACTCTTGGGATCAGCAGATGACATAATGGTTACGTCACTGGTTATGTCGCTGGACATAGTCCACTGCGGTTCGAGTCCTGGACCCAGTGGCTTAAAACTCACCACCGGACACGTGTGTGTGTGCCCAAAATCCTGAGAGGAGAATGCAAGATAAGAGATTGTGACAGGACCAGCAGGTGGCATGGTGGTTAAGGCGCTGGACACTCCCACATGGCTGACCATGGTTCAAGCCTCGGACCTGGAGGCTTGCTTTCTCACTTCCTCCCTCTCTCTCCCTCTCTCTGTATGTTTCTCTCTGGTCAAATTAAAATAAATGAATGAATAAGTAAAATAAAATAAAAATAAATATAAGAAAAAAGAGAGATTGTGGCATGGCCATCCCATATGGTGGGGGATTTCTCACTTTCTATCTCTCTGGAGAGCACATGCACCCTATAGCAAACATCTCTCCAAAAAATAAAAAAAAGAAGAAGCCTGACTGTAAGGTGTGATAAGAAAGAAGGCTGTAGCTATGAGTATTTTATTTTGATATGAGGTTATTTGGTGGCAGTGAAGAAAGACACACAGGCTTTGCGGTCTCTTATTTAATAAAAGAGACTTGAACATGCCTGTAAGCTAAATTTTAAAAAAACAGAATAGCCTGTAGAAGAGAGACTGACAATATTTATTTATTCAGTTCTCTGAAGAATTATTTATTGAGTACCAACAATGTGCCAGGCACTGTACCTGGGAACAAGGAAGACAGATAAAGTTCAGTAGAATTTTTATTCTAGTGAAGAATGTAGAAGAGAGAAGAGAAGAGGCTATTGTCCAAGAGAGGACGGAACCTCATGCTGATTGACACTTTCTCAGGAAAAGCAGAGTCTTGTAAGCTTAGTCTGGATCAAACATAATTATGGAAGTAAGACAGCAGAAGGAAAAAGCCATGTAGTCAAAGCCTCCTGGAAATGGTGTGTGTGAGGGATGTAGAGAAAAGCAAGAGTAAGGCTGGTGTGTATTTGCCAGAAACTTCTCTCCTGTGATTCAGACAGGATCGTGCTTTCAGGATGTAGAAGTGAAACGGGGGCAGAGAAAGATGTGGCTAAGTCCCGTCTAGCCAGTTAGCCTGTCTCTCTGGTCTTCTGTAAGTGACTCATTTCCCTTTCGGTGTGTTTTCTTAACATACTCTGAGTAAGACTGGCTGTTCCATCCCCAAAGAAACAAAGCGTGTGTTCTGAGCAGATGCTGCATGGTCGCTTTCATCCATGTCTTAAATGCACTTGTAATCTTTCTCTCGGAGTCCTACGGTTCGGGACCATTCCACCAGGCCCCAGAAGTCATTTATTACCTGATACCAGCAGCTCCGTGGTTAGTTATATTAAATATTTTCAGTGTTAGAAATTATACTAGAGCGACCAGCAGTTGGCGTAATGGCTATGTCACTAGACTCCCATGTAGTCAAACACAGTTCGAGTCCCAGCCCCGGTGGCTTAAACTCACACCGGGCATGTGTGCGTGTGTGCCCAAGATCCCAAGAGGAGAATGGAGGAGAAGGGATTGTAGCATGGCCCTCCCCCCGGGGGGTGATTTCTCTTTCTCTGTCTCTCTGTCTCTCTATCTTACTGGTGAGCACACACACCCTATTGCAAAAACCTCTCCAAAAAAAAAAGAAAGAAATTATACAAGATCTTATTTGTAACTAGATTAATTCTATTTCACAAGTAACATTAAGAAGAAATGACTTTGAATTGGATGAAAGATTATTTTTAATTATTTCACCTTTATTATTTCTATTTATTTTATTATAAATTATTGCCAAGTACTTTTTAGAAGTAGGAGAGTACATTTACAAGTACCTTTGTAATTACCTGGTAAACAGATCTACAAAAAATAAAAACATTGAATTCTGATTTTCTGATGCTTATATCTTTTTTTTCTTTTTTTTCACTATAGCACACATGCACTCACCGGAGAGACAGAAAGACAGAGGACAGAAAGCAAAAAATTGTCCCCCAGGGGGCTTGGCCAATCTACAATCCCTAATCTTCCATTCTCCGCTCCATATTTTGGGCACACACACACATACACACGCCTGGCATGAGTTGTAAGCTGCCAGGTCCAGGCCTCAAACTGCAGTCAGCCCTGTGGTAGTCCAGCAACATAACCATTATGCCATCTGCTGGTTCCATAATTACTCACTTTAATGATACAATATTTTAGAACTCTTATTAATCCTCTATGGCTGGGGCCAGCACGTGATGTGGTAGTTAAGGGTGCTAGACTCCCGCAGGGTCGACTGCGACTTGAGTCCCGGACCAGGAGGCCTGCTTCTTCACTTTCTCTCTCTCCCTCTCCCTCTCCCTCTCCCTCTCTGGTCAAATTTAAATAAATAAATAAAGTTAAATAATTCTTTTTAAAAAATGGTTATATTGTGAAAAAAATCCTCTATGGTTAACTGTGGACATTTTTGTTTTAATCTTTGTATCTGTTTAGATCATGAAATAGTGAAAATGAAAAATAAATTCACACCTCTGTAGTATTGAAAAAAATGTTGTGTGATATATTCGTTAGAATGAACAAATCATTGTTTGAAGTTTAAAAACTTTTTGCTTCGGGACCAGCGATTGGCGTAATGGCTATGTTGCTGGACTCCCATGTAGTCAACCACAGCTCAAGACCCAGACCCAGTGGCTTAAACTCACACCAAGTGCATGTGCATGCATGCCCAAGATCCTGAGAGGAGAATAAAAGAGAAGGGATTGCAGCTTGGCCATCTCCCCCAGGGATGATTTCTCGTTTTCTGTCTCTCTGTCTCTCTCTGTCTTTCTGGCGAGTACACGCACCCTATAGCAAAAACTTCTCTCAAAAAAAAAAAAAATTTGTTTTGTAAAATCATTCATTATAGGTATTTGACCTAATAAACTATTAACACCCAGCTTTTCATCATCTTATTTATATTAAGTATTCAGTTCTAAATTAAGCACATTTCCATAGAACTTTATACTTTTCAGAGGGCATTAACACTTTGCATTTCACTCCTTCCTCTCAATACTCCTATAGGTAGATAATGCCATTGGCATATCTTTCCTCTGACGAATGAAGAAAATGGGATACTTGAATTGAAGAGACTTGCCCAAAGTCGTATAGGTCATTGACATCCGTATGTGTCACCAACCTTGTCACCAAAGAGTTCACAGTCTAGGGACCAGCAGATGGCATAATGGTTATGTCACTGGACTCCCACCATAGTCAACCGTGGTTCAAGTCCCGGACTCGTGGCTTAAACTTAGGCTGGGCATATGTGTATGTGTGCCCAAGATACCAAGAGGAGAGTAGAGGAAAAGAGATTGTGGCATGGCCATCCCCCTTGGGGGGGTGATTTCTCACTTTCTGTCTCTCTGTCTCTCACTGTCTTTCCTGCGAGTACATGTGCCCTATAGGGAAAACCTCTCTTAAGGAAAAAAAAAAAAAAATGAGTTCACAGTCTAAGGCAAAGACAAGACACTATCATTGTGTGTGTATTAGAATTTTTTAAAGAACCATTTATCATTATTATTTCTTAATTTGACCAAAGAGAGAGAGAGAGAAAGAAAGCCTCCAGGTCCAGGACTCAAACCGCAATCGATCATGTGGGTGTTTAGTACCTTAACCACCATGCCACCTGCTGGCCCCATGTATTAGAATTTTAATGCCCCATTTTCAGAAGACAGCCTAGGGACTACTGCTCACTGCCTGTCTTTAACTTTTAATGTTTATATTTATAATGAAAGATTATGCATTTTGTAGGCTATATGTATGTATACGCACAAAACTATGTGTGTATATAAGTAATAAACAAAAAATACCAAATTTAAAAATCAGGCACTCCGTCATTAAAGTCTATCCAAAAACAACAGCTTCCCCCGGCACTGGGGAACAGGTTCTTTTCTACATAGGCAAATGACCGCAGTCACTGATCTGCTGAGATCTTCCTGAGGAGCTCGGACAGATCCTAACCTAGCTCTAACCCCTTCTTGCTATGCCCTTTCTCTTCCCCTCCTCTCTCTTCCACACCTAGATATTCTAGAGGACAAACTTTTGGCCAGAGCCAAGTTTCTTCAGCGGGTAATAAACCCAAAAAGAAGAGACTAAGCTCAGTACAGCTCCATGATGAGTGCTCTTCAGTCATGTTTGGAACAAACTACAGAGTCTGAGCAAGGCTGTGTGACTATGACTGCTCTTACAATGACCTCTCCGTCACTGGAGACTTTCAGACCTGACAGTCACTTGGTTGGTTTTTTGTTGTTGTTGTTGTTGTTGTTGTTGTTGAAGGGGGGGTTTTGAGAGGTTTTTACTAAAGGGCACATGTGCTCGCCAGACAGACAGAGAGAGACAGAGAGATAGAAAGTGAGAAATCCCCCCCCAGGGGGGATGGCCACGCCGCAATCCCTTCTCCTCCATTCTCCTCTCGGGATCTTGGGCACGCATGCACACGCACCCGGCGTGAGTTTAAGCCGCCGGGTCCTGGACTCGAACCACGGTCAACTATATGGGAGTCCAGCGACATAGCCATTACGCTAACTGCTGGTCCCAAGACCTGACAGTCACTTGGTTGTTGTAGAAGGTGTTCATTGGTTGGCTGGTTGGACAAGATAATCATGGAAAACCTTTTTCTTACCTGAGTTTCCATGCTGCAAAGGAAGGCACTTTTATGCCTATGGGTACTGCAGGTACAATATGTTAACTACTATGCAGTATGAAGTAGCATAGCATTTATTTAATTTACCTAATCATTTTGAGCTTCGCATCCCTTAGCTTTAAAATGAGGATAAAAATACCTGCCTCGTGGGGTTCTCAAGCAGATTAACTTAAGTCATGAGCAATAATGTAAACTCCCTGGTACGGTACCTGTCAGGTGCTCAATAAGGAATGGTTACCTTGGAAGAGTCACAGTTACCACGTGCTTTGTGCAGAAAAGGCGTGACTACTACCCCTTTACCTAAGGAGAGTTCTTTCTGTGTGTCTTGGTCAGGCTTCAGTAACGTACCTCAAGCAAAAGCCCAGCTAATCCAAACAAAATAAAGCGAACATCACTTTGTTCTTTGAATTGCATCTCTAACTTGCATTCGGACAGAACAGATCAAGCCATACCGCCTCTAGGTTTTACAGGCTGTCAACTAATAGAATATGGGATTCCTTCCTCAGAGTCTCTCCTAAAAGGAGACTTCTAGGACTCCTTTTAAGACTTTCCGTATTTGAAAGTGTAAAGATTTGGGGAAACAGTAGATAATCTTTAAATGAGTTTCCATGGCAGCTGTTCTCCCAAAAACCCTTTGTCTATATCTCTAGGAAAGGTGCTGGAAAGGTGCCAGCATATAGGAATTAAGAACTGGCACAAAACAGAAATGTGTGCTAAAAATACTAAAACCAGCACAGGTTCATCATCTGAAAGCAAAGCAGACACTGTATGCCCCTGCCCCTGGACTTGCTCACAGCCCTGATGGCTCTGTGTTATTTGGGGGTAACAGTAATTATGGAGCTGGAGTGCTCTTCTGCAGAGACAGACAGAGCTTGGAGCCCAGGGATGGTTTCCATGGCAATAGCATCAGCATCTGAATGACTTCCTGTCACAACAAGTTGGTGATTTAATGAGTTCATTACCTAATTCCAAAGGAAAACCAAGAGTGGATGAGCTACTGTTCGGCCTTCAAAGTGTCTAAATCCGAAGTGGGAGAGTCATTTCTCCTGGGGACAGCAGCAAGGCCCTTACACAGGCGGTCTGGGCGCTCTGGGGAGAGGGAATCCAGACAATCCGCAGGCTTGGTCGGGGAGGGCCTGCGTGGCTGTTATTCTGAGAGTGTGAATCACATGAATCTCTGATATAAGCTTGCTCTGGTTCAAACCTAATGAAATTAATAGGCACGGGAACCTAGCCCAGGGCTTTAGATGCTGACCCCCAAGTATTCCGAGCCCTTCCAAAAAAAAAAAAAGCCTACGCAAAAATAATCTTTAAATTCTATTAGTGTTGAAACAGAAAGAATGGGAAGAGGCATGTCACCTACTTCTGTTCTTCAGTATAATACAAAAATAGATGCTTTAATGAAACTAACACAAAAAGTAGATTATCTGGATACCTTCAGAAATTGAGGGTGTCACTCCTACGGCCAGTTGCATATAAAATTTGAGCTGAGAGGTAATGTATCACAATAAGAATGTACCATAATTTACCTTCCATACCTTACTGTCTTCTATCTTTGCTAATGGAAATCTACCACTTGGCTGGTAGAATAATAGAGCCTTGGTCTGATCAATTAACTAGGGGCCAGATGGGACAGAAGTGAGAGAGTGGTCTGTGAACATCTTGTCTTGTCAGTAGGAAGTGGAACAGTATTTGATTCCTCTCACGTTCCTTTCCCCATTAGTTCAATAAATATTTGATTCTTCTAAATGTTTGTAGTCTAATAATAGAGATGGAAGAAATTCAGAAGGAAGCATAAAAGAGGAAAATCATGCCCTGCTGTTTACTGCTTCCTGGGTGCCCCCACCAAGCCACGTGCTTTACGTGTGTTTCCATTTCACCTTGTATAACCCATTTCCCAAATGAGAAAACTGAACCCTGGAAAGACTGTGTCCCTTGCCAGCTAGCAGGTGAGAGAGTCAGGATCGACCGAGCTCCGTTCTCTCTGACCCTTCGGCCCGGGCTCGTACCCAGTTTGCCCAAAGGAGGTGCAGGCTCAGGGCTGTGGGCATTCAGGGGAAGGGAACAGAAAGGAGGTGATCTGATGGGGCCTTGGAAGGTGGGTAGAGTCCCTCCCCTCCCTCTTCTACACTCATCCATGACTCCACTGCAGGCCAGTAAGGCAAGTGAGCCAGGTCTGTGCTTAGTTACAGGACCAGAGAAAACAGAGAAAGAAAAATCACAGGGCACTAAAATATCCATTTTATCGGGACCAGCAGGTGGCTTGGTGGTTAAGGTGCTGGACACTCCCACATGGCCGACCATGGTTCAAGTCCCGGACCTGGTGCCTTCCTTTCTCACTTTCCTTCTCTCTCTTTCCTCCTCTGTGTGTCTCTCTTTTATTTAAATAAAATTAAATAAATAATTATTATTAAAAAAAAATAAAATATCCATTTTATCTTCTATTTCATATATTGCCAGATGAACTAATAAGGTATGGAATTTGCTAATTTGTTTTACATACAGTCTTTTTTTTTTTTTTTTAAGAATTCTTAGTTTAACTTTTTTTTTTCAACTTGACTAGAAAGAGACAAATACAGAGAGAGAGAAAGGGAAAGTGAGAAAGCAAGCCACCAGGCCCAGGATTCAAACCACAGTTGGCCCTGTGAAAGTCCAGTGCCCCAACCACCACACTACCTGCCAGCCCCTATGTACAGTCTTTTATACTTCAACTAGCATACAAGGTAAAAAGTGTGCGTGTGTGTGTACATGTGCCAGCGTGATACTTTTCAGTCTTAAAGCTGAGGAAAAGCAATTGCCTGCCTGACCTGACACTTCTGAAGAACGAGTAGTGAAGTCTCATTTGTCTGCATGCAAATTATACTGACTTTCAGAAACAACATCTGGGTTGTTTTTGTGAGATCCTTGGGAATTACTAGGTAATCCCTATTTTTCTAACTCTCACCGGTCAACTAGGAAGTCAAGAGAAGGTTGCTAGTTTTTCTTAAAGAGTACTGTCCTAAGAAGTGGTCAGTAGTGAAGTTTTCACCAACCCATTCCTCCTTGTGTTTGGAGACTCCTTTAAAATACATCACTGGAGACCAGCAGTTGGTGTAATGGCTGTGTCACTGGACACCCATGTAGTTGACCGTGGTTCGAGTCCCAGACCCGGTGGCTTAAACTCATGCCGGGCACATGTGCATGCATGCCTAAGATCCCAAAAGGAGAATGGAGGAGAAGGGATTACAGCATGACCATCTCCCCTGGGGGGTGATTTCTTGCTTTCTGTCTCTGTTTCTCGCTTTCTGGCGAGCGCACATCCCCTATAGCAAAAACCTCTCAAAAAAAAATATATATATCTATATATATAACTGTGCGTTAAGTCATACGTACAATTTGGGTAGTGTCATTGTTGTTGTTATGTTAAGCCCAGTATCATATATAAACAAGCAAGCCTTATTGCTTGAGTACACATGATATCATCTAATCAAGATTTCACAGCTGGGCCAGCAAGTGGCATAGTGATTGGGGTGCTGGACTCCCACATGGTTGACCACAGTTTGAGGCCAGGACCTGACAGCTTGAAACTCACACTGGGTGCATGTATGTGCATGTCCAGAATCCCAAGAGAAGAATAGAGGAGAAGGGATTGCGGCATGGCCATCGCCCCCTGAGGGGGATTTCTCACTCTCTCTATCTCTTACTGGTGAGCACACATGCCCTATAGCAAAATATCTCTCTAAAAATGCCACCCCCTGTGGCTGCCCAGTCTGTGTTCCATGTGCCTCTCACCTAACCACAAGGGGACTTCAAAGTGTTCATGGAAAAATGGAATTAAAGTACCTGTTTATTTTGGTGCAAAAAAAAAAGCTATCTGAAATTCATGCATAGTTTTTTTGCAATACCTTTTCCATGAACTCTTTGAAGATCCCCTGCATGGCATGACAGACACCCTTGAGTTAGTGTGTCAGGCCTCCTGTTTTAAATAACTCTCAGCAGATCATCAAATAAATCAATGGTAATCATGGAATCCCATGGTTGGGGTGGAACTAAGGATCATGGCATCCAGTTTCCTCTGCACGCCGCGCACCCCTGGTGCCCTTGCTCAGATGTCTCTCGCGTTAGAGAACTCACTCCTAAGGGTTAGAGGGCTGCTTCACACAGGCCTCTGTGGACTTACCGCCCGACTGCGCCTACGATACAGGGACTATTTAGAAAGGACCGGCTGTCCCCACACTGTTGGCTTTTTCGAGCATTACCTCCTACAGAGTCTGCAAATGCATTTTCCATACACAAGGTGTAAACATCACACTGATTTTGCTCTTCAGATGTCCCTTCCCATTAAGTACACATGTCTGGACATGTAGATCAATAAAGTGTTAATAAAGTGACTGGGCCCCCGCCAAAATACTGTTTGACTGGTGTCACCAGAGAGGCAGTATGCCTCAGCTCCCTGTCACCGCGGGAAGCAGGCGCTGGGCAGGCCTGCACATGTGTTTGTCTAAGATGAGGGCGCAGGAGCAGTGTGCCAGGCACCTCAGCTCTGGGTACTCTCTAGCCTGGATAGTGAGGGGGAAAACGTCTCTTCTTTGGGAAAGAGATTTTGATAGACTTGCTGGTGTTGTAATAATTCGCTTTAAACCTGGTGGTCATTAGCACTTCCACTTCTTGCTCTTGCTCACTCCAGCAGGCACTGAGCATGTAAATCCGGTGTGAGGGAGACAGACAAATGCCATCGAGAATGGTAAATGCTATAAGAGATGCGTTTGCCGGCAACGGTGGGGACTTCTAACCCAGGGGGCAGGGGAGGACAGTCGGGCTTCAGAACCTTCAAGGAAAGCATCTCAGAAAAGAGAAAGCTGAGGAAGCACAGGCGCAGAAGAAAAGGGCAATGAGCCAGGCAAAGGCAGGGAGGATTAGAGTATTCTAGTGAAAGCAGGATGTGCCAGACCCATCTCAGAGGGTGCTAAGAGTTCAGTACACCTGCCTCTGTGTGTGTGTGTGTCGGGGGGAGGATGCAGGACCCTGGAGGAGAACTGAAGTGATGAAAAGGGACCAGGGGCGGGAGCCAACTCCTGCAAAGCGTCAGATGTCTGTTGAATAACAACAACATGTATAGGATGAGTACCTGCTATGTTCCAGGGACTGCACAAAGGCCTTACATGCATTTTCTTTTATCTATCTGCATATTCTCTTGAAGCAGAAATTGGACTAAAGACTTTGATTTAGAGACTTTCTAACCATCTAGTTAACTAGCTAAAGCATTTCCTTGAGATAGAATTCAAATACCAGAGAATACATGCATTCAAGTATATAATTCAGTGGTTTTTCGTATACTCAGAGCCATCACCGTAATTAATGGAATTACTTTCATCACTCCAGCCCTTTGCCAGTCATGCCTCATTCCATTTATCCCTCCCCACCAAGCCTCAGGAGGCCACTAATCTCGTTTCTGTCCCTATACATTTGCCTGCTCTGGGCATTCCATATAAACAGAATCATGTAACATGTGTTCCTTTGTGGCTGGCATAACATGTTCAAGGTTCAGCCATACTGTAACATGTGCCAGGGCACCTCGGCTCCGAAGAGCCTTTAGCCTGGACAGTGAGGGGAAACGTTGTTACTTTTCTGATTTCTGTATATGATTTATTTATACATCAGATAGGTACAGTGCCAATGCCATAACAAGGTTTGAGGGAGGCACATCCCACATAACGGTGTGAAAACCTACTAATGCTTAGGAACCGCAAAGGATCGGTGTATGTGTCTTATATATATGACTCCATGTGAGACTTTTTCCATAAAATGCTTCCAATACCATACACTTGAAGACTATTGTTCTAATACATAAACTCATTGCCTTCCATATCACATATTCTTCTGTTTCTCTGACTTTCTTTTATTGAGATATAATTCACAGACCACAAAGCACACCATTTCAAGCATTCAGTTCAGTCACATATAGCAACTTCACAAGGTTGCACAATCATCCAGCTTGTTTGATTTATTATTTCAAGAAATTGAAAAACCATAGTGTAATTTCATTCAATAAATATCCTTTGATCCTTATGCAACGTTACTGCAGAAAGTGAAGTCTGTGTTAAGAATGACAGCAAGTTCGCAACCAAATAGCCAGCTTTCAGACCGTTTCAATAACTGCAGCGATTTCCTCGAATGGTCTGTGGAAATTCTGAAACTGTGGACTTGTCATTTCAAAGCACTTGTTCTTTTCTTGCCCTGAATGATCCGCCAGTTTTAGCATCACTGCAACATACGGATATTTAAGAGATCTGCAACTGTCGGAGCTCACAGCCATCCCCAATTCCCACTGAAAATCTATGAGCTGGTTGGTGACCTTGGATTTAGCATCCAGCAGAAGTTCACCCAAACCCTCCGTGGGTAGCGCCGCAGTTCATCCCACCAAGCTGTCTCCTCTTTTTATGAAAGAAATTTTGATATACTTGCTTGTGCTGCAATAATTCACTTTAGACCTGGTCTAACTCACTTTAGACCATGTTCTTTTTACTCCTTTTCATTGCCAAGTAATGTTCCATTGTATAGATATACCACATTTTGTTTATCTATTTGTCAGTTAATGAACCTTTGGCTATTTGGTTTTCACTTTTGGGCTATTACAAATAATGTTGCTGTGAATATCATATGTAAGTTTTTGTATGGACATGTCTTTATTTTCTTGAGTAGGTACCTGGGAGTTAAATTATGAGGTCATATGGTAACTATCTCTCTAACTTTTTGAGGAACTGCTAGACTATTTTCCATAACAGGTATACTCTTTTATATTGCCTCCAGCAATATAAAACCAATGTATGAGGATTCTAATTTCTCCATTCTTTGCCAACATTTGTTATCTATCTTCCTGATAATATTGCATTGGTGCAAAAGTCATGGCACATTTTCCCATAGAAAAATACGTCATGACTTCCCCCACAACCTAATAGCTATCCTAGTCAGAATGAAGTAGTATTTCAGTGTGGTTTTGTGGGGTTTGGGGGTTTTTTTAGAATTATTTTATTTATTTATTTATTTATTTATTTAGACTAGAGAGAGAGAAAGAGAGGGAAAGTGAGAAAGCAAGTCACCTGGTCTAGAACTCGTACCACTATCAGCCATGGAGGAGTCAAGCGCCTTAACCACCATGCCACTAACCAGCCCCTCAGTATGGTTTTGCTTTGCATTTCCTTGATGACTAATGGTGTAGAACATCTTTATATTTGCTTATTGGCTATTTGCATACACCTTCAAATGTATCCATTTAGATCTTTTTTCCATTTTTTATTGGGCTATTTTTATTTTTTTTAATTTAATTTAAATTTAATTTTTGCTATAGGGCGTGTGCACTCACCAGACAGACAGAGAGAGAGAGAGACAAAAAGCGAGAAATCACCCCCCAGGGGGGATGGCCACACCGCAATCCCTTCTCCGCTGTTCTCCTCTCTGGATCTTGGGCACGCACGCACATGCGCCCGGTATGAGTTTAAGCCACTAGGTCCGAGACTTGAACCGTGGTCAACTACATGGGAGTCCAGCAACATAGCCATTACGCTAACTGCTGGTCCTGAGAATTTTTTATTCTAGATACAAGTTTCTTATCAAATACATGATTTACAGATATTTTCTCCTATTCTGGGGTTGTCTTTTTACTTTCTTTCCTTTTTTTATAATTATTTATTTAATTTTATTGACTGTTACTATTATTTTTCTTTTTAATTTGACCAGAGAGAGAAAGGGAAAGCAAGAAAACAAACCGCCAGGGGGACTTGAATTGTCGTCGGCCATGTGGGAGTCCACCACCGAGCCACTTGCCGGCCCCTTTTTCATTGTCTTTATGTTATCCTTCAGGGACCAGCAGTTGGCATAATGGCTATGTCACTGGACTCCCATGTAGTCAACCGCTGTTCGAGTCCTGGACCCAGTGGCTTAAAACTCACGCCGAGCGTGTGTGCGTGCATGCCCAAGATCCCGAGAGGAGAATGAAAGAGAAGGGATTGTGGTGTGGCCATCCTCCCCTGGGGGGGAATTCTCACTTTCTGTTTCTCTGTCTCTCTCTGTCTTTCTGGCGAGCGCACACGCCCTATAGCAAAAACCTCTCCAAAAAAAATGTTATCCTTTGAAGCACAAAAGTTTTCAATTTTGATGAAATTTATCTACTTTTATTGATTGTGTCTTGAGTTTAGAAATTATATTTTTAACCAGTACATCATTTCAACTTGATCCTGGAAGTTATGGGGTGCCATTAAAGGACTTCAAGTTATAGAACAATAGAACAATCTAAGATTTGTTTTTTGGGGTTTTTTTCCTTTTTCTCTTTTTTTTTTTTTTTAATTTGCCAGAGGACACATTCACTTGTAAGAGAGTGAGAGAAAGAAAGAGAGCAAGCACCTCTCATGTTGGACAGCCGTGCCGCAATTCCTTTTTCTCCATTTCTCACTGATTTTAGGATTTGGGGCACACATGCCCAGTGTGTCTCTCCAGCCATCAGGTCCAAGACTTGACTGGCCATATGGGATCCAGCTACCCCAACCACCATGCCACTGGCTGGCCGTAAGATTTGTATTTTTTTAAAAAACCAAACTAATCAATGTACTTGTGTGGTAAGCTGATAATGGTTCCCAAAGATGTCCATGTCCTAATCCCCAGAACCTGTGAATGTTACCTTGTTTTTAAAAAAGAGTCTTTGCCAGGACCAGCAGATAGCATAATGGTTGCGTCACTGGCTTCCCACATAGTTGACCAAGGTTTGAGTCCCAGAACTAGCAGCTTGAAACTCACCCTGGGCACATGTGTGTGCATGCCCAAAATCCTGAGAGGAGATTGGAAGAAGGGATTGCAGCATGGCCATCCCCCTTGTGGGAAGAGTTCTCTCTTTCTGTCTGTCTCCCCAGAGAGTGTGCTGTGCCCTAATAACAAAAATCTCTTAAAAAAAAAAAAAGTGTTTGCTACGGATCTTGAAATGAGGAAATTACCCTGGATTATTCAGGTGGGGCTGCAAGTGTTCTTATAAGAGAAAGGCAAAAGGACGTTTGACACAGAGAGGAAATAGCAATGGCAAGAGAAAGGCAGAGACTACAGTGGTGTGGCCACAAGTCAAGGGATGGTGGTGGCAGCTACCAGTAGCAGGAAGAGAAAAGGAGCCCTCGAGCCCCTGGAGGAATGTGGCCTGTGATGCCCTTCATACCACACTTCTGGCCTCTGGAACTGAGAGAGAATAGTTATTTATGCCACCAAGTCTGTAGCAATTTGTTATTTTAGTCACGAGAAACTAATATGCTTAGGATTTAAAAAAAAAAAAAAAGAAGGAAAGAAAGAGATGGGACCAGCAGTTAGCATAATGGCTATGTCGCTGGACTCCCACGTAGTTGACTGCAGTTCGAGTCCCGGACCCAGTGGCTTAAACTCATGCCGGGCATGTGTGCGTGCGTGCCCAAGATCCCGAGAGGAGAATGGAGGAGAAGGGATTGTGGCGTGGCCATCCCCTCTGGGGGGTGATTTCTCGCTTTCTATCTCTCTGTCTCTGTCTGTCTGGCGAGCGCACGTGCCCTATAGCAATAACCTCTCCAAAAAATAAAAATAAAAGAGTGGAAGGGTTTTAAATGAAAAGATAAAACACATTTATGCTGCTATTTTTTAAAGTGACATTTAGATTGGACATTATCTATGGACCTTTGACTAATAAATGGTAGCTTATTTCACTGCCTTTGGTCACTCCCAATTTCAGTCCGTTCTTCCAGTATCTTTAGTTTACTGTTGGTTACATTTGCAATTCAAAATACTGTATCATAGAATCTAAGATGCCAGGCCAATCCCATAGCCTAGTGGTTAAAGGAGCCAAATTCCATGTGACGGAACTGAATCCCAGCTTCTGTGGCTCGAAATACACCCTGGGCAAAATCCCGATGGAATGGAGAAATGGGGAAGGGATTGCAGCATGAGCTTGCCTCATAGGGGTGCTTTCTCCCTCTCCCCTTCTCTTTCTGTCTGTCTGGTGAAAGCAGTTCTGGCAATTTTTTTAAAATAAAAAAAATAAATAAAAAAAAAAGAAAGAAAAAAAGAACCTAAGGTGTCATTTATTATAAAATGCACCATTATTTTATATTCCACTAAGGAAAAGGAACATTGCTAACTAGATATTTAAGGTGTTATCAGGATAAGGAACATCCCAGTTCCAAGATATTAAATGGTGAATAAATGTGGGCCTTAGAGTCAGTGAAATGCAAAATGACACAAGAATCTTTTTCATGCTCCGTCAACCTCAGACCCTGTCTCCTGGCTCACCGCTATTTGAAATGAAGATGGAAGTGGCCTGCTCTTCCCCCATGCTGCTCCTTTCCTCTCGCTGAACTTTGGACACCTATAGCTTTACATTCACATTTATACTTCGATGATGGTCTAAAACCAAAAAGCAGAAGCGAGCATTGATATTACTATGCTTTCATAAACACTGTTTTCTTCAGCGTCAGGTAGTATTCTAGGGTACATTTTATTCTCATGAATTCAGTTCTTTCTCTGGACCCCTTGGCTACTTTAATGACCAGCCCTCCGTTCAAACTGCTCATTTCATAGTTTGTCTTAATATGTTGTTTGTCATTGATAAATCTCAAAAGTAGTTAGAAAAAGCAACTAGACCCTAAAAACACTGTATCTTTTTTATTTTTTTTTCTTTTTAAGTTTAGTTAATTTCTTCCATGAGAGAGACAGACAAAAAGAGAGAAACGGCCCTCCCAGTAGGTCCTTTCATATCACAGTTTACCCAGTCCCAGCCTCGGCCCGTCTGGATCACGGGCATGAGCACACATGCCAGGCATGTACAGGGAGGCTGTGGGATGCGGACCCCAGCCCTTCCCATGTGGACCAGTACCGCAGAGTGTGTGTTGCCACCACCCTACCACCTGGCCTCTACCGTGGTTATTTCTATAGACCTGCTCTTCGCTCTCGCCCTCCGTCTTTTTAACTTGCCAGAGGGCAAATGCGCTTCCGTGGTCAGAGAGCAGAAACGTGAAAAAGCCTCTCCCGTGAGGGATCCTCATGTTGCCATCCCTTCTCTGTTTCTTCTTCCTCCTGCGATTTGGGCACACATGTGCACGTTCCTGGTAAGTTCCTCCGGGCTCCAGGTCCGTGACTCCAACTGTACCGTTAGCCATGCAAGATCCAGCCACTTTAACTACCATGCCACAGGCTGGCCCAGCCCACTCTAATTCCTCAGTTTGTCATCTAGACCTGGGGTGTACAGACAGAGTAAACCTTGCAGGGTTTGCAAACCACATGGCCTCTGTCACGAGTACTCAGCTCTTTCATTATGACACAACAAGAGTAATCGGCAGTATATGTAAATAAATGGACATGGCTGTGTTCAAATAAAATTTTACTTACAGAAATAGGCCGTAAACCAAAGCAGGGCTCTAGGTCTTAGCTCGCCAGCCCCCAATCTAACAGGATAAACTCTGGGCCAGCTGGTGACGTCGTAATTCAGGCAGCTAGATTCCTCATGGCTATGTGGTTCGAGGCCTGGATCCAGTGGCTTGAAAAAACACACCAGGCATGTGTGCGTGGTGTGCCCAATATGTGAAAAGAGAAAGGGAGGAAAAGGGATTGCAGAATGAGCGATAGATACTTTCCTTTTCTCTCAGTCTCCTGTAAGAGTGCCCACACCTCTGGAAAATTTTTTTAAAAAATAATAAATCCTAACCCTCATATCTTGGAAAACTATCAAGCTCTCCTTTCACGAGCTGGCCTCATAGCCTAGTGGTTACAGGAGCCAGAGCCCACATGGCCAACCTTCCAGTTTGAATCTTGACCCCAGCAGCCCGAGAAACACACTGGTCACATGGCATGTGCACCCCAAATCCTGACAGGGTGGAGAAATGAAGGGGAAGAGAGCCAGCCCTCGGTGTGACGGTTGAGGTAGCTGGATTCCACATGGCCAACCACACAGTTTGAGTCCTGGATCCAGTGACTTGAGAAACATGTCAAATGCACGTATGTACGCACCCAAAATCCTTAAGGGAGGGAGACATGGAGGAGAGGAGATTGCAACGTGGCCGTTCCTCATGAGGGGTGCTTTGTCACATTCTCTCCCTGTCTGTCTGTCTCCCTCTCTCCAGTGAACACTCTGGCAAAATTTATTTAAAAAGAGTGAAGGAGAGGGGCCGCCAGGTATCATGGTAAAGGATACTGGACTCCCACCTGGCCAGCCACAGTTTGAGTCCTGGACCCGGCAACTTGCTTTCTGACACTCTCTAGGGTTTTCCAGGGCTCTACCACATAAACCCAGAAATCTATTATATTCCAGTCGGGTGAGGCCAACCATTCTGCAGTGGACTGCCATTAAATTGACCATTTGTTCCTCATGTATACTTATAGACACGTACGCAAACAATGGAATGCACACATCTGTATCTGTGTAGTATGTTGCAATACACATGTACATATATGCATGTGTACAATATTGGTTTATATATATATATATATGTACACATACATATATTTTTTTTTTAATTTCAATTTGGAAGGTTTGGAGTCATCTAAATTTAAATGACTATGACATGGATCACACAGGGCCAAAATAAACACCTGGAAATCTAAAATTCTAGGATGCAGTTAATGTGGGTTATCTTAGAGCCTTAGGAGTAAACAGTCTGCTGAAATTGCACTCTTAAACGTTTCTTCGTTCCTTGGGCAGATCAAGTAAGACAGAACAGAGAAACATCTTTCATCCAACTGCACATTTCTGGGTCAAAGGTGGCCTTTCAACTCCAAAAATAGAATTCTTCCCAACCTCCATTTCCTGCTCACAAGAAGTGTGAACCATTTTTTTTTTCTGCTGACAAGAAGTGTGAACCATTGCATTTCTAACTGTGAAAGGATGCAATTCATGGGACTGTTTTTCAAACCACCCACATGAAAACCTGGGCAATAAAGCTTAAAAGGAGTTAGTAACAATTGTTAGGATGTCACCAATATTTAAGGCTGTCAAATAGAAAATTCTACAGATTGTGACCCAGGTCCAAGAAATAACTCAAA
This sequence comes from Tupaia belangeri chinensis, assembly GCF_000334495.1. Classification (NCBI taxonomy): domain Eukaryota; kingdom Metazoa; phylum Chordata; class Mammalia; order Scandentia; family Tupaiidae; genus Tupaia; species Tupaia belangeri. The sequence goes on along the minus strand of NW_006159909.1, from coordinate 1,381,765 downwards.
CTTAAAATGAAATACTGCAGGCTGGCAGGTGACTTGGTGGTTAAGGCACTGGACTCCCACATGACAGACCACGGTTTAAGTACTAGACCCGATGGCTTGAAACACGCTGGGCACATGTGCGTGTGTGCCCAAAATCCTGAGAACAGAATGGAGGAGAGGGGATGGGAGCATGGCTACCCCCAGGGGATGATTTCTCACTTTCTGTTTCTCTGTCTCTCTCTGTCTATCCAGTGAGCCCATAGCAAAAATCTCTTGGGGGAAAAATTTTAAATACTACATTATAATATTTCCTAACTCAGGCTATTTTTCCCCCCAGCTTAAATCTAATTCCAAGAAACTAGTCAAGTTGGTATCACCTTTCAAATTATATCCACTTGAAAATCTGGGAAAGAAAGCTGACACATAATATCCATCACTCATATAACTAAACAGCTATATTTATTATTTCATTTTAATATCTAAACCCATAAGAACTCGTTTACTCTACCCAGCTGTAATAACTCGTAAAAGTCAGTTTGGAATGTAAAACGACCTGACATAATATGATCTTCTTTGGTTGTTCGTCATCAAGACATGACTTGGGATTTTATGTCAGTTTCCTTTTCCCAGACCTGGAAAAATAGTGGAACCAGAGACTACAGTGGGGAAAACCGTAACTCCTGTCCACACCCCCAACTTGCCAACTCTGCTCTAGCTCTCACAGCTTTGAGTAGAGTCTGTCTCTACAGGAATGGAGTTAAGCCTAAAAAGAAATTTGCCAGGGCTGGCAGGTGGCTTGGTAGTTAAGGGCACTAGATTCCCACAGGGCCAACCGTGGTGCAAGACCTGGCGGCTTGCTTTCTCATTTTCCCTCTCTCTTCTCTCTCTCATCAAATTTAAAAAAATAATAAATAAGTAAAATAAATAAAGTAACTCCAAAAAAAAAAGAAAGAAAGAAATTTGCCTTCTCCTAGTTCCTATGGTTTTCTTTCTGCAGGGAAAACACTTGGAAATCCTCAAAGACATGATCTACAGGTCATTGAGTTTTATATAAATCTTACATAAATGCAATGTATTGTTTTTCTCTTTCTTCCAAGAGATTGAAATTTTTGTTTCAAAAAGTAAGTTTTTGGGGGGGCAGTAGGTGATGTGGAGGTTAAGTTGCAATCGATAGACCCCATATGACTAACCCATAGTTCAAGTCCCAAACCCAGCAGCTTAAAAAACACACTGGGTGCATGTGCATGCATGCCCAAAATCCCAAGAGGAGAATGGTAGAGAAAGGATAGCAGGTGAATTCTCATTCCGCTCCCCCCGCCCCCGTCTCTCTCCAATGATCCCATGTACCCTACAGCAAAATTTAAAAATGAGCAAATAAAAAAGGAGCTTTTTATTTTCTTGGTATGCTTTGCAACAGGTACTATGCATTTGGTCATAGAGTGAAAATTTAAGGAACAGTTATACTTAGGTGGCCAAAAGAGGCTATATTTTCAACTTTGTGCTTTAAAATGACGTTTTTGCATAGGCTAAAATTTGGTCTCATTTTCTGAAAGTCTATCTTTCACTTTTAAGTGCTTATGAATTAAACTTCAAAGTGCACTAAGACTGAAAGAACGTCTAATGGAAATAGAATACATGCTTGATTTGGTGAAAAACTCCCTGATAGGTTTTATTCTCTGGTCCCTACGAAAGGTCTGGTTCCTTTGCAAAGATGGACATATCACAAACAGCCCCTGGATACAGCCATGTGGTCTTAATGGAATGATTTTCATTTTTCCAGAGAACAGAACTTTTGTGTGTTAGCTGCCCATTCTCTCTTTGAGTCGGGCACACAGATTGACTGAGATGACACCTGTTGTTCCCTGCTGACTGAAACGCAGCAGCTGGGAGGTTCTTGAGATGTAACAATAGTTGGCTCACTCCGTTCCATTTCTTGTGGCCCTTCAGCTGGTGCAGCAATACCAAAGCATGAGCCTGTATCAACGGGGGCAAAGAGGAGGAAGGGGGAGGTTATTCCATAATGGAAGCACACATCCCAAAATGAGGAGTTAATATTAGCCCTAGCATTTGTCGGGGGAGCATCCGCAGAAACTTCCCCCACCCTCTTCAGCTGCTTTTTGTGTTTCACTCTTTGCAACAGATCATGCCAGGATTCACTGATAAGCCTCTTGATATTATATCCGCTAAGATTTAAACTTCTCATGCAAAGCATTCCTCCCCAAGAAATAGACTCTTTGCTCTTGGTCTTCATCTGCTCTCATATTTATCTTGCTCAGGGATGTTCTTCTCTTAATATATTTTTCCTAATTTTTAAAGTAATTGTTACAGGGACCAGCAGTTGGTGTAATGGCTATGTCACTGGACTCACATGTAGTCAATCGCGGTTCGAATCCCGGACCCAGTGGCTTAAACTCATGCCAGGCATGTGTACATGTATGCCCAAGATCCTGAGAGGAGAATGGAGGAGGAAGGATTGTGGCATGGGCATCCCTGTGAGGGGTGATTTCCCGCTCTCTGTCTCTCTGTCTCTGGCAAGCGCACATGCCCTATAGCAAAAACCTCTCCAAAAATAAAGTAATTATTACATGTGCATGGCAAAATTTTGGAAAAGGAATAAAAATATAAAACAAAGAAGAAAGAAATTAAAATCACTTTTATCTGTGCCATGCAGAAATAACTATCTTAGCATGTGTGAAGTGGTGATAGAAAGCACGTTTCATAACTTGATCTTCTCATTTAATAGACTATTAGTAATTTCCCATTAGTGATTGTTATGCAGACATTTAAAGTCTGTCTCTACAGGAATGGAGTTAAGCCTAAAAAGAAATTTGCCAGGGCTGGCAGGTGGCTTGGTAGTTAAGGGCACTAGATTCCCACAGGGCCAACCGTGGTGCAAGACCTGGCGGCTTGCTTTCTCATTTTCCCTCTCTCTTCTCTCTCTCATCAAATTTAAAAAAATAATAAATAAGTAAAATAAATAAAGTAACTCCAAAAAAAAAAGAAAGAAAGAAATTTGCCTTCTCCTAGTTCCTATGGTTTTCTTTCTGCAGGGAAAACACTTGGAAATCCTCAAAGACATGATCTACAGGTCATTGAGTTTTATATAAATCTTACATAAATGCAATGTATTGTTTTTCTCTTTCTTCCAAGAGATTGAAATTTTTGTTTCAAAAAGTAAGTTTTTGGGGGGGCAGTAGGTGATGTGGAGGTTAAGTTGCAATCGATAGACCCCATATGACTAACCCATAGTTCAAGTCCCAAACCCAGCAGCTTAAAAAACACACTGGGTGCATGTGCATGCATGCCCAAAATCCCAAGAGGAGAATGGTAGAGAAAGGATAGCAGGTGAATTCTCATTCCGCTCCCCCCGCCCCCGTCTCTCTCCAATGATCCCATGTACCCTACAGCAAAATTTAAAAATGAGCAAATAAAAAAGGAGCTTTTTATTTTCTTGGTATGCTTTGCAACAGGTACTATGCATTTGGTCATAGAGTGAAAATTTAAGGAACAGTTATACTTAGGTGGCCAAAAGAGGCTATATTTTCAACTTTGTGCTTTAAAATGACGTTTTTGCATAGGCTAAAATTTGGTCTCATTTTCTGAAAGTCTATCTTTCACTTTTAAGTGCTTATGAATTAAACTTCAAAGTGCACTAAGACTGAAAGAACGTCTAATGGAAATAGAATACATGCTTGATTTGGTGAAAAACTCCCTGATAGGTTTTATTCTCTGGTCCCTACGAAAGGTCTGGTTCCTTTGCAAAGATGGACATATCACAAACAGCCCCTGGATACAGCCATGTGGTCTTAATGGAATGATTTTCATTTTTCCAGAGAACAGAACTTTTGTGTGTTAGCTGCCCATTCTCTCTTTGAGTCGGGCACACAGATTGACTGAGATGACACCTGTTGTTCCCTGCTGACTGAAACGCAGCAGCTGGGAGGTTCTTGAGATGTAACAATAGTTGGCTCACTCCGTTCCATTTCTTGTGGCCCTTCAGCTGGTGCAGCAATACCAAAGCATGAGCCTGTATCAACGGGGGCAAAGAGGAGGAAGGGGGAGGTTATTCCATAATGGAAGCACACATCCCAAAATGAGGAGTTAATATTAGCCCTAGCATTTGTCGGGGGAGCATCCGCAGAAACTTCCCCCACCCTCTTCAGCTGCTTTTTGTGTTTCACTCTTTGCAACAGATCATGCCAGGATTCACTGATAAGCCTCTTGATATTATATCCGCTAAGATTTAAACTTCTCATGCAAAGCATTCCTCCCCAAGAAATAGACTCTTTGCTCTTGGTCTTCATCTGCTCTCATATTTATCTTGCTCAGGGATGTTCTTCTCTTAATATATTTTTCCTAATTTTTAAAGTAATTGTTACAGGGACCAGCAGTTGGTGTAATGGCTATGTCACTGGACTCACATGTAGTCAATCGCGGTTCGAATCCCGGACCCAGTGGCTTAAACTCATGCCAGGCATGTGTACATGTATGCCCAAGATCCTGAGAGGAGAATGGAGGAGGAAGGATTGTGGCATGGGCATCCCTGTGAGGGGTGATTTCCCGCTCTCTGTCTCTCTGTCTCTGGCAAGCGCACATGCCCTATAGCAAAAACCTCTCCAAAAATAAAGTAATTATTACATGTGCATGGCAAAATTTTGGAAAAGGAATAAAAATATAAAACAAAGAAGAAAGAAATTAAAATCACTTTTATCTGTGCCATGCAGAAATAACTATCTTAGCATGTGTGAAGTGGTGATAGAAAGCACGTTTCATAACTTGATCTTCTCATTTAATAGACTATTAGTAATTTCCCATTAGTGATTGTTATGCAGACATTTAAAAGCTCTATTGGGCATTTTAAAATTGTTTAAGTTGTAATTTATGCTGCTGGTGAGCATCCTGGTAATATACTATCTGTTGCATTTTTTAAGATGATTTTATTAGGATAAACTTTGACTAGGGGAGGGGTTAGAATGAAAGCAGGTGCCGGCAGCCAGGAAGCTGGGAGGGCACATGGCACACAAGGGAGCTGAGAGTTGAATGGAGCTGGAGCTGAGGAAGGTAGGAGGGAGCAGGCAGCTAGAGAGGTAAGCAGGTCACAGTTTCCCAAAGAGCTTGGACTTTGCTGAGGGCAATGAGGAGTTATGAGGGGGGTTTCAGGCAAAGATCAGACTTGTAACAGAGGTTTCTGGTTGTAGCTTGAAGAGTGAATGGCAGGCAGAGACACCAAAGAGGAAGCTGTTAAAATGATTTAGTGACAGAAGCTCAAGGTCTGAAGTAAAGCCTGAAAGAAGGAAGTAAAAGTCTGACTTAGTCAAGTTACAATAAGGCCCTCTGTGTGGTTCAAATCCCAGACCCATTGGCTGGAAAAACACCAGGCGCATATGTGTGCATGCCCAAAACCCCAAAGGGATGGACAGATGGTGGAAAAGAGATTGCAGTGTGGCCATACTCCACTGGGGGAATGTTTCCTCCTTCTCCCTCTCTCTCTGGTGAGCACACATGCCCTATGGCAAATTAAAATTAACTATCCTTTTGTTTTTCCTCCTATAAATTGTAGAGCACATGTGCACACATGTGAGAGTAAGAGTTAGAGAGAGAGAGAAGCACCCTCCCTAGGGTCTGGTTATGCTTCAGTCTCCCTCCTTCAGTCTTCCAACTCAGTAGATCTCGGGCACTTAGGCACAGGCCTGGAGATCCAAACTGTAGTCACCATATGAGAGCCACCCTTTTCTGAGCAGCACATCACCACTGTACCACAGAGCTGGCCCTGTCAGTGACATGGTTTACTCTGCTATGACACCATCCCATAGCCCTTCCCCATGGTTCACATGCATTCTTGCTTCTGTCATTCATTCTCCCAAACCCACAACACATACCCCACTATGCAGCTTCTAGTATCTACCACTACTCTTTCTATTTCTTTCCCATCCAGCCCTTCATTTTCTATCAGAATGTGGACATTTGTTTGATGTTAAATGGGAACATATACTATTTGCCTTTTTTTTTTTTTTTTTTTTGAGAGAGAGAGATTTTTGCTGGAGGGCATGTGTGCTCACCAGAGAGAAAGAATGACAGAAAGCAAGAAATCACCCCCTTGGGGGAATAGCCACATCACAGTCCTTCTCCTCTGTTCTGCTCTCGGGATTCTGGGCACGCATGTACATACACCCTGCATGAGTTTCAAACCATGGTCAGCCACATGGGAGTCCAGCACCTTAACCACTTTAATACCTGCTGGCCCCCTAGTATTTGTCTTTTGTAGCCTGATTTATATCACTTAACATTATGTCTTCTAAGTTTGTCCACCTCGTGTCAAATGACAGAGTTTTATTGCTTTATGGCTGAGTAGTATCAGTTATGTATATGTGCCACATTTTCTTAATGTACTCATCAATTGTTATAAACTTAGTCCATCTATTGTGAATAATGCTGCATTAAATATGGATGTGTAAATGTCTCTCCAACTAAGTGATTTCTTGTCCTTTGAATACCCAAGAGTAGGATTACTGGGTCATGCGGTCATTCTATTTTTAGATTTCTGAGGAATTTCTGTCCTGTTTTCCACAGTGGCTGTACTGATTTGCATTCCCACCAGCAGCGGTTGAGGGTTCTTTTTTCTCCACATCCTCACCAGCACTTGTTATATTTTGGGGTTTTGGGCTTTGTTTTGTTTTTATCATAGCCATTCTGATCTCATTTTGGCTTTTCTGTATTTCTATTATGATAAGAGATGTTGAACTTTTTAAATACATTTTAGCCATTCATGCGTCCTTTTGACAGTGTCTATTCAAATCAATTGAGTACCTCTTTTAGTGCCATAAAGTTACCATAAGATAATGACACTATACTGTTCAGTAGAATTCTCAATAGCCACAATGGAGCCAGGAATTGTCCAGTGCAGGACCTTGAGAATGCCCTTATCCTATGCTCAATGGACTAGTGGCTACTTCGTAACAGACTGGCTATTTGGTCATGGTGGTTTGCAGCCAGGTGATAAGAGCCATTGAGAGTGGATGCCATTTTATGACTCCTGATATTAATATTGAGAATTTGTCCTGCTCAGTAAGCAAACAATATTAAACATAACTGATATTTAACACTTTCTCTAAAATCTTAAATGTAGCCCAGTCACTATTCTTTACATGGCAGCATTTTTAATTTACTTCCCCACGTTGATCATGCTTGTCAGTTATTAAAATAATCCAGTCAAGCTCTCACGTAATGCTTCTCCGATAGTAACCATTGTGCATGTCCAGTCACGTTTGTCTGATTCGTACAGAGGGTTCTTAATGCCTTGAGCCACGTTTAGAAAATTGGAGATCAATGTCTCTAAATGCTAAGCAGATGCCATTTTTCAGGTAAAACAATGACTTCTATAAAAAAACGTTTCCAACAACATTCTTTTATTTGTCCTCTATTGAGTTCTATTTGATGTTGCAGAGTATGCTCTTTATATAAATCAAATCAGAACTCTTTCAGAAGTGACCATTTTAGACCTAACACTGAATGTCCTGGAAGGACCTTAGAATTGTAGAACCCAGGGACTTGAAGCACTAGAACCAAGGACTTGATCACCATCAAGATTCATTTCTTCCCCTAGCTGGCTCTTTCTCTTCCACCAGCAGTCTTGGTTTTTTGGCCCCATTTTGCCCTACCACAGATTACCCAGGGAATCTTGGCCATGGGTGGCTCTAGCCTTTCATTCTGTCAGCTTATCAACCTAAAGGAAGGAGAACACCTTTCCTACCTTGTAATATTTGAATCCCAAGTGAAATCTTTGGCCTTGTTTGGGTCACGTACCCTCTACCCAGGCTGACCCATGAAGGCCAGGGAACAGGGTTCTGAGCTTGGTAGGCCTGGACCACATACCTATCCCTGAAGCAAAAGTATGATCCTGTGATGGGCAGCATTACACTTAGTTGGAGTAGGGGAGGTCAGTTCACCAAAGGGAGTGAAGGTGGAAAACTAAAGAAGGAGCAGACAAAAATCGATGTCCACTACCCTCAGTATCAAGATGTTCTTTTCTCTTGAATGCTATCTTTCATTATTGTCCCAGAGTGTCCTTTTGAGTCACAATGAAATTATTATATTCTTGCAGTTAGACTAACACTTAGGTCTGTATGTTTTCTACCCCCATCAGTGTCATTTTTTAATATGTCCTTATGCTGTATATCACATCATATGTTAGATGTAATTATTATAGTTTTAAAAGGGCTTTCACATAGAGTATCTCGTTCAATTCCAACAACCATCTGAGCCACTTGACTTTTAGAGATGTACAAAAGGACTTAGATTCAGTGACTCCCCCAAGGCCACAGATACAGTAAAACCGAGGGCTTTGATGATCACAGATCTGGCTCCTTTGCTGTCCTCCTTGGTGTCCATCCTGTGCCTCAGCTGTCTGTCACACATACGATTGTGTTTGTAGTTGTCTGGCTGTCCCTGGAGAACTGAGTCTGCCATCTAATCTTATTACAGAGCACTACAAAACCTCCTCCAGTGCTACAGATGCTTTGAATGTTCAGTCAGTGCTGCAGACTGGTGGTGAACTGAGGCATTTGAGGTGCTATTGTTTGAGGGTAGATGCAGCCTAGAGACTGAGGGTGTGGAGCCGACTTACAGTGAGAAGCCCGGTCCCATGTTTGTTTTCACACTGGAAGCTCCTCCCACAGTGAGAAGTGCCATCGCTGGAGAGCTTCTTGGAATGTGTCCACCGTTGGGAGAGGAGTGTCCGTGTCTTATTTGGGGGCCTTGCACTGTCGCTTCCTCTTCTCGGTCTTCCCTCAGAGATGGACCATTCCTGACCAGCCTGATACCATTCCTTCAGCAAAAGCACTACGCCACCCGAACATGCCACAGGAGCCCGTCTAAGTCCCACCCACCACAGGGCAGTGCCCCAGTGCCCCGTCCTGCCCACATCCACAAGGCATACCCAGCAGTTTGATGCCCTATTTTCCACACACATGATCATAAAATTTGTCCCTGAGGAAAGAGTTCTAGGTTGGAACGGAAAGGGAACAGGCATCCCTTTACCCTCTTTGTTCTTCCTAAGGGAGCAACTTCCTATAACTGCAAGGCAGTTCCTACCTGCCTGCCCTTGTCCTTGCTGGGAAGTTGGCCACTGCCCCTCTGTCCACACTGCTTGCACCCCCTAGCTCCTCACCTTCTGCTTCTGCTCCTGACTCCTGGGTCTCTTGATGCTGCTAGGCTCCTCCCTGACTGCAGGGGCAGCTTGTTGTGATTCAGTGCATAGCTCCCTGTCCTTATGGGCCATGAATTGCCCTCAGAGACCACCTAACCTGCAAGGCTGGAGGAGAACAGACATTGAGTGGAGTCCAGGGAGTGCATGTGGGTATGTGCACGTATGCATGTGATTTTGATACGGCCTGTATGTGACACATAAAGGCATGAAAGGCCTGTTCCTACAGATTGCTCCACCATGTGACGCCTGCTGGGACTGAGTCAGAAGTCTCCTCAGGGTACTGTCTACCTATCTGTGCTACATTTTTTGCTGCTGCTGTAACAGATTTCCACGGGCTTGGTGGCCTAAAACCACAGAATTTTGACCTCTCCCTGTCTGAAGGCCAGCAGTCTCAAAACATGTCAGCAAGACCTGCTCCTGCAGGAGGTTCCCAGGAATGCTCAGACCCTCAGGTCATTGTATGGCTTGGATTGTAGTCACTTTACTCCAGTTTCTCTACCTTCCCCCTACCTCACGGTGTCTTCTCTGCTGTGTCAAATCTCCTCCTCTCTCTCTCTTATGAAGACAGTTGTGATATCTACCTGGATAATGCAGAGTATTCTTTCCATCTTGAGAGTCTTACATAATCACATCTGCAGTCTTTTTTTTTTTTTTCCATGTAAGGTAATATTCACAGGTACCAGGGATTAGGTCACATCTATCTTTGGATGGGGGGAGCTGTTATTCAGCATCACAATCAACCTTCCCCATAATTCCCACTTGCACCCCCGAGTTCTCCTTAAGGACCAGCTCCTCCCCTGCTCTATTCCATGACTCTGAAAAGCCCAGCTCCCAAGCGCTGCACAGTGCTTCTCATCCTCTGACCCTTCCCCATCTGCAATAGCAACAAGGTCCTCAGTGTCTTGCCGCCAGCTATCCAAAGGACAGAGCGGACAAAGTATTTCCTCTGACCAGGCTACCTTCTTGCCCCAAACCCCTGACCCAGTGGGGCAAGAGAGGGCAAGTCTTAAATGGGGGAGATTCCAAATGGGCTGTTCTTTTTACTGCAAGAATCAAGTTTTGTTTTGCTTTCTGTAGCTTGACTTAGTGCAGAAAACATCTTCCCTCTGCCTTTCTGTCCAGCTATCACCAGAAGTCAAAGTGAGGGAGGACAACAAGCAGATCCTTGGTTTACCATCCACGGTGCCTGGCAGTGTCTCAACAAGCTGGATGCTCAGTTACCATTTGTCTCCTTAGACACTCCCTGGTCAGCCACAGGGACTCCTCCCTGCCGTGGTTAGTCACCATCACCCAGTTATTTCATCAGCACCCACAGAGGATTTGCTAGCACCAGCCACAGCTTCAGATGCCATTGACAGTCTACCGAAGCTCCCTGTTGGGAGGGAGACCTGGTTCATGTGGCGGTTTTCAGAGCAGGAAGTTGAATCCTATGCCAAATACTATGTTGCAGTTCTAAGGTGCATGGGCTATCTTCCTGCACACCATGTATACTCCTGGTTAAAACACACTGAGTTTGGAGGCTGGCAGGTGGCGTGGTAGTTAAAGGCACTGGATTTCCACATGGTCAACGACAGTTTGAGTCTTAGACCTGGTGGCTTGCTTTCTCACTTTCCCTTCCTCTCTCTGGTCAAATTAAATAATAATAATAACAACAACAAATGGAATTAAATAAATAATATTTTTTAAAAACCACATACACACTGAGGGCTGAGGAACAGCACCCATCATAGGCCTATGAAACGTGGTCATGGGGAAGCCAGTAGAGGCACTGCACGGGACACCGGTCCTTGCGGCTCTTGGTGTTCGTTCCTGTCTGCTTTGGTGAATGTTGGGCTAGGAAGGAGAGACAGCTGTGAAGATTACGTGTAACCGTAAACTTCCTCTTCACTGTACGAAGAATTCTCTTGAAATGAAAACCAGTTCCAGGTGGTCAGTGGGAGACTTTTATTGGTTGGAAACTTATGCTACCACTTTGTCAAGAATAACTTCCTTGAAAAAAGGGGTCCAGACTCACCAGCCCACAAAAAGGGAGTTGCCCAAATTGGAGTAACAAAGATCCAGATGAAAAATCCCTAGCTCTTCTCAATTTCCCAGCTCAGATTTTCACTTTTTGTCTGTGGTTTAATCTTAGACACAGACACTACCTAGGAGTCAGTAGTACATACTTACATATATGTACAGTCGAAGATGTTTTTTTCAACTCAGAACTGACAAAAGACTTGATAGGAACAGATACTGAGATAAATTTAAATATAGGCTTAGAGAAGTGATTTGAGAACAAAGAATTTTAATACAGTCTTTTTATAAAGAATTCTTTACTTAATTTTATTTATTTGTTCATTTTTTATTCTAATTTGACCAACAAGAGACACACAGAGAGAAAGAGAGAGAGAGAGAGAAAGTGAGGATTGAGGTACAGAGCGCGGGAAAGAGGGAAAATGAGAAAGCAAGCCACCAGGTCCAGGACTTAAACCATAGTTGACCATGTGGGAGTGTCCAGCACCTTAACCACCACGCCACCTGCTGGTCCCTTAATACAGTCTTTAAAAACATATAGGAGGAAAAAGGTGGAGTTCTTGGTGAGTCTAGGACATTATTGAACAAATAGTTACTGAACACCTACTACGTAGTGGGCCTAAAACAGGGATACAACAGTGAACAGAACCCAGACCCTGCCCAGGAATTTACAATCTGGTGGGAACCAGACGAGTAAACAGGTGATTATAGGAGCCAGCCTGGGGCATCGTGGTTAAGGTGCCAGACTCCCACATGGCCGACTGTGGTTTGAGTCCCAGACACAACGGCTTTAAAATCACACCAGGCGTGTGTGTGTGTGTGTGTGTGTGCGCGCGTGCACGCATGCACGCCTGCCCAGAATCCCAGGAGGAGAATGGAGAAGGGCCTGTGGCATGGCTGTCCCTCCTAGAAGGTAATTTCTCACTTTCTCTCTCTCTGTCTCTCCTGCGTGCACACACGCTCTGTGGCAAAAACAAAGAAATGAGCAATCACGATTCAGTGTGTCCAGTATAGTAATAGAGGATACGCATCCATTAACCCTGTCTCGAAGGACCAGGAAAGATTCCAAAAGTGATCCCAATATTGAGAAGCAAATAACAAAAAGAAGTTGGTTTAGAAAAGGGACCAAGAGTCTTCTAGACAGGAAGTGGTATGTGGGGGTGAACTCAGACACCAAGTGCTGAATGACCTAGAGGGAGGGGCAGGTAGCTGTGTGAAGGGCAGAAAAGACAAGCGAGGGAGGGGGAGGATCTGGTCCGGTTTCTGCCCTGGTCCAGTGGACAGCTTGCTGCCCATCGTAGCTATCATCCAGGCAAGCTAGCAAACCACCTCATCCTCTCTGCTCTCTCCCTGGACATCTGTGACTCCGGGGGGCCAGCAGCCCCCTCAGGCTCAGCTAAGGAAACCGTTGTTGGGGATTTCTTCAGGAAACTACCAGGACCTGAGTTCCCTGCATAGATGCTCAGCTCAGACCTGAGATTTCTGGAGCAGAGAAACTGGGGTCCTAAAAGTAGAGACAAATCTCCCCTTCTAGCAGGGCTCCAGGTTTGTCCCCAGTGGGGAGCAGGTCATTGGTGCATATCTCTGGTGTTACACCTTCTACTCCAGAGGAGAGACACTTGTGAGAGCACCTAGAGAAACACAAGGAATTTTAGAAATCACCTGGCAAGAAAAGTCCAGTAGCATCAACCAGAAATCAAGCAGAGTGGCGGCTTTCCATAGCTGTATGCCATGTGACAACCTTGTCTGAACAGCTACTGAGGCTCAACATAACCTCACATCAGACGCTTCAGGATCAAGTGTCCCCAGTGAGATGGCCACAGAAATGTGGAGAAGAAAGAGAGGAAAAGTCTCTCTTGGAGCTGTTGGTGTAGGGAGCAAGGAAGTGCCAGGACCCTCTAGTTCCTCTGTCCCTATTGACTGAACCTTAGTACCCATTTTACAGATGGTGGAAAAGGAATGTTGGCCCCTGAATGTTTTTTTTTTTTTCTGCTCTCAGCTTTAGTCCAAGTCCAGTTGACTTCCTAAGAAAAATAAAATAAGATGTGGAAATAGGCTCAGCCACTGTGGCACACCAGCGACCGGAATGCCCTGCAAGGCCGGAAGCCACATGCTGACCACAGGTTTGGATCTCTGAGTCATCCTGAAAGCATACAGGGCACCCAGGATCCTGGGGTGCTGGTGCTCCTCACCACTGTGTGAGGAGACCCTGTGGAAAGTTCTCTCTCTTTCTCTCTCCCCCCCTCCTCCCCCTTCCTCACTCCCTCCCTCTCTCTCTCCTTCCTTGTGTGAGCACACACACTCTGTTTCACACACACAAGAAGTAGACCTAAGTAGCTGTCATTGTTTCCACCCTATGCTTGAGCCCTTGGGGGGTAGAGTTTGTGACGCTCTGCTGAGGAGCAAACCCCTTTTTTAGTTGTGAAACTGAGGCTGGGACTTTCTCACCCATACAGGAAAAAGTGAGTTGATGTCAGAAGGAAGCACGCACCACCAAAGACAAAAGCAAGAGAACTTTTTGTGTGTGTGTGCATGGGGGGGGGGGGTTT
>NW_006159909.1:1364618-1367071 GCF_000334495.1 Tupaia belangeri chinensis | reverse complement strand
GAACTTTTTGGGTGTGTGTGCATGGGGGGGGGGGGTTTCAAAAACGTATAAACTCGCTCAGCCCGTAGAAAATAGGTATGTCTTCCCGTGCATGGAAAATGACCAACAAATTATTTTTACTATGTCTTTCTCATAAGAAAAACTGATTTAGTCCCGTTTGTCACAGCGTGGACATCATCAGAATGACCGTAACAGCATGTGCTGACTGCTCCAGCTGCTACGCCCAGCGCGCTTGCCATGGGTCGTTTTTATTCTTGTGATCTTCACAAAACCTGTAGGAGAGCCATGACATCATTATCCCCTTTTCATGGTCAAGGAAACTGAGGCTCTGAGAGGTGAAGAGATGTGCCCTGGGCTCTCTGCTTGTCCGGGGAAGGCAGCATTGGCCCAGCTGGTCTTATCTCCATACTGGCACTCTGGAGGCTAAAGGCCTCAGGTACTGCTGTGTCATGAAGGCTGAGTGGAATGTCTGCAGCCTGCAGGTCTCCGGTGGAGAGTTTTGTATTTCTCGTTTGCATTATGCCCTTTCATTTTTGGTGGCTTCATACTTACGCCTTTTCCTTTCCTCTCGTAAGTGAAAGTAACGCACACTGAATCAGAAATCCAAAGTTCTAGGTGAGAGTCTCACTTCCGGCGCTGACTCCCTAAGTGAGCATGGACAAATGTCACTCTGGGCCCGGTTCCTCAGCCGTAAAGTGACGTTGTTGAGTTACAGCCTGTGTTGAATATGCTCCTCTCTTTTCTCTCTCCCCACCTGCCTTCCATCTCTTTGTCTTTCCTTCTCTTCCTGGCCACTGGTGAGCCCTGGGTCCTTCCTATTCCCCTCTCACAGGTGGTGGGCAGGCAGAGGCGGGGCGTCACAGCTGCGCTGCCGTCCAAGAGGCTTGGGGAACAGTAAGATGGTAAAGAAACCAATGAGCCCTGTGATGCCCTTCAGTGGAAATGCAGGCCAGCCTGCCCCTCCTTGGAGGGTTAACAGAAACAGACTTGCTCTGCAGCCTCCCTACCCCTGCTTCTGGTCACCCATGCTCGCCCTCCCCTGCGCTTCACCACCCCCTCCTTGGTGCCAAGTCATCCTGACCTCCTCCAGTCCCTCCCCACCCTAGCATCACCTCTCCCTACTCTGCAGCCCATCTCCAACCCTGCCCTCTCTTGAGGAGGTAGTGCATCTCTTCTGCCTACATGTTCACCGGGTGTCCCTGCCAGGTCCACTCATCCTTTAACTTACTTTGTGTCAACATCTACAACTTAAGAAATTAGGACAGGGGTCAGCAGGTAGCATGGTGGTTGGGGCACTGGACTCCCACATGGCCAACTATGGGTCAAGTCCCAGACCTGGCAACTTGCTTTCTCACTTTCCCTCTCTTTCTTTATGACTCCTCTGGTCAAATAAAAAATAATAATAAATCAAATTAAATTAAAGTTAATTCTTTTAAAATAATTAGGATAGCTTACAATAATATTTTTTCATTCTGATCACCAATGAAGGAGAGTTACTTTGAGTCAAAAGTCTTTCTAACTTTGATCTCAGTGGCTTCTACTCATCATTAGGAGACAATAATAAGCCTTCAATGGTGAGAGGATATAGAGATGGTGAATGGAGTGATAACTCATGAAAAGAATTTGATACCTTTATCATTTTAGGTACTTTTTCCTTTAACCACAGAATATAAAATTATTGCTCTTAGAGGATATGTAAATGTTATTAGATATGAATATTTTAGAGAAACTGAGATTCGTTTAATACAGGTTGACCCGTTAGGGTTTTATGAACCAAAAAGTAATCATCACTCATTTCTCAGCAAATTAATGTTTCACTAAGTCATTACTGATGATTAATTTCACTAATATCTGTATTCCTTAAAGTTCTAGTTATCATATAGGAGCAATTTATATGAGGATTTGAAAATTCCTCTTACTTTAACTGCCTCAGAATTCTTCTTAGTTTGTTCATGATTATGTGGGAATAGGCCTTTATAACATAGAGTCCTCCTTGGAAGGAAGGTTGCCTTACAGTTCACTACCATTCCACTCATTTTAGATCCCAGAAACAATACATGTGCATTTCCTGGGCCTTGCCATCCCTATTTTAGGTGTGTTTCTAAGGAGTAGGTTGGTTGTCATGGTTTAGGAAGAACTTCTTCATTGTCAGGATGCAAGAATACTGGAGTAGGCAGCTGAGGGAGGCAAAGACCATCTGTCCGTAAGGGAGGGAATGTCAGGAAATAACTAGACAACCTCTGGTCAGGATATTTTAGAGGTGTCCCTGCTCAAAGCTGTACTCAAGTCCAGATCCTTTCTCAAGACGACTCTTATTGGGTCATCAGAAAAGTCATGACGTGTTTTTCTTTCTTTTTTTTTTTTTTTGGAGAGGTTTTTGCTATAGGGCATGCACTTGCCAGAAAGACAGAGAGAGACAGAGAGACAGAAAACGAGAAATCACCCCCCCAGGG
>NW_006159909.1:1362178-1363951 GCF_000334495.1 Tupaia belangeri chinensis | reverse complement strand
TTTTTTTGGAGAGGTTTTTGCTATAGGGCATGCACTTGCCAGAAAGACAGAGAGAGACAGAGAGACAGAAAACGAGAAATCACCCCCCCAGGGAGGATGGCCACGCCGCAATCTCTTCTCCGTTCTCCTCTCGAGATCTTGGACATGCACGCACATGGCGCCCGGCATGAGTTTAAGCCTCCGGGTCCAGTACTCAAACTGCAATCGACTACATGAGATTCCAACGACATAGCCATTACACTAACTGCTGGTCCCCATGACGTGTTTTTCTATGCAAAAATGCATCGTGACTTTTCCACCAACCCAACAGAATTCCAAGCTTCCAAATTGGGGTGTGGTCTTTTAGATAAAGTCACAGAAGATGGCGTAATGTCTTTAGGCCTTGCTGAGCAAAGGGGCCTAATTCTTTACCCAAGGTTCTTAGCAGAGTAGTCCTCCTGGCCCCTATTCATTCTCCACCCCCTGCCATTGTAAACCGTCTGCAAGGAAGATGACTTTGCCAGTCATTGCTGAACGTAGGAAAGTTTGAATTCTAGAATGCAGGAATAGCAATGATTCACGTTTATTATTTTTACTCATCGTCTTTTTGTCCATGGCCTGGTTGAGATAGTTGCCCTGAGATACCGCTGCGGCTTCCAGGATAACCTGGGAGCACTCACACTTTTGAGATGGACACAGCAACCATCCAGCTACAACCAATTCATACAGCTAGGAAATGGCACTCCAGCCAGCCCAGTGCCCTCTTGTCCTGGGATTCCCACCGCAGCTGCCAGGGAGCAGCAGAGCCAGCTCTCCACCGGCCCACCCCAACCTGTCACACGCCTCTTACTCATCAGCAGGCCTCTTTATTATCTTACAGAGCATGATGCTGCAGACCCAGGAGGGATGTGTCATGGGGGGACTTTGCCTGGCGGGTAGAATGGCATATGTTCCTGCCCACGGTTTGCCATTCGCTGAGTTTTCAAAAACTCCCCAACCACACCCCTTGGCTCTTTGTCTGACTTTATAGCAAGACTAATAGGCTGTCTCTGGGCTCGGCCCCTGCTGCTTGGGGAAGTCCTCAATTGTGGATGTGGAGGGCTTGTGCACACAGCGGGGTCCATCGCCCTGGCTCCCCTGTGGCAAGTCTGGGGGCAGCAGCCACTGAGATGAAGAAGATGAGTTTCCACCCTCCCTGTGTAGTTGCATGAGTGTTTCCCGTTCATGCTGAACACAGAGATAATACCAGGAGGTTGGGCTAGTACTCTTCCCTCAAAAAAAAAAAACCAAAAAGATGCACAGATTTTCCTTTTTCTGGAGCAGGAATCTGAGCAGGAAAATTGACACGTGAAGCAGCTGCTGCAGAATGGTTCCCTGGGCTTCCAGTCTTCAGGGTTCCCACTAATCCTATTAACACCGCCTTGAGGCGAAGAGGGGGAAAGTAACCCTTTCTCCTCCCTTTCCTTTTAACTATTTCTGGTTAGGACCTATCCTGGTTTGTTTGTTTTGTTTTGTTTTGTTTTACATCAGCCAATTTCCCAATATCTTCCATTTCTTATTTTTATCTTAACTGGATATACCCTTAGCTGACCCACATCCATATCCCCACTCCTTTTCAGCAACCCAGTGAGCTCATCAATACAGCCAGCAGATGATCTAAGCTCCAAATCATCACCTTCTCTAGAAAGACAAACAAAAACAGCCGGAAGGAGGGAGGGCAGATGGGGGGGCACTATAAATGATGCAGAAAACCACAGCCTCCAGCCAGCCGCCCCGGCCCCCGGCCCCCTCGGT
>NW_006159909.1:1348370-1361960 GCF_000334495.1 Tupaia belangeri chinensis | reverse complement strand
GAGCGGCTCCCCTGCCTGGCCGCGGTGCCCCCGCGCCCCAGCGCCCCAGCGCCCGCCGGCCCAGCTCTGCGCCGCAGCAGGTGCCCCCTACCCCGGACCAACTCGACCACCCAGACGAGGCCACCGGGCGTTCGTTACTGCGGACCTGAAGCCTCCCTGGAGCCAGTCTTAAAAAGAGGACTCAGAGTCGAAGCGCCAGGCGGGAATTTCTCTTCCCTCACGTGGATATCTGCCCCGTGGCTCACTGTCCCATTGAGCCCTCGGCAGGAAGGGACCACAGAGGTCCCTGCCTGGCGCTGCCTGTGCCACGCGCCGGGACCTTGCGTGGATCTTCAGGTCATGATAACTCCCTGTGAAGGGTCCGAAGAGACTTCCCTCAGACTGCCACCCGTTCTTCCCTTTGAAAGAGCGTCAGTATCACATGGTGGGAATGAGCAGTGGGGGTCACCTGCGTCCTCTGGTTCTCAGAACTCATTCACTACCGAATTCTTTGCCTAGGCAGGATGGCCACCCCCAGATCAGAATTTCCAGGGCTTCTGAGATTTGAGCTATTAATTGAGGGTGGGGGTAGGGGGATTGTGCAAGCAAATTGCACCGCGGTTAGGTTTCTGTCTCAAAGCCAGAATGACCCAGCCCACAGCCCCGTGTTTTCCCTTTGTCCTGGGGCAACAGAGCAGCTCTAATGGCACTGGCTTCAAATGTCAGCTCTCACACCTAGCAGATGTCCTCTTCTGACAAAGAAAACAGGCTTTTGCCATCGTGGTCGAGGGAGTGCCCATCAAAAGGGATAGGTCATAGTCTATATTTGAAGGTTTTTTTAAGACCAGCAGGTGGCATCTTGATTGGGGGGCTAGACTCCCACATGACCAACCACAGTTCGAGTCCTGGACCTGGCAGCTTGCTTTCTCCCTTTCTTTCTCTCTCTGTGTCTGTCTCTGGGTGAGCACCCGTCTCCTATAACAATTTAAAATAATAATGATGGGGAACCAGCAGTTAGCGTAATGGCTATGTCGCTGGATTCCCATGTAGTCGACCGTGGTTCACGTCCCGGACCCGGTGGCTTAAAACTCACGCCGGGTGCGTGTGCGTGCGTGCCCAAGATCCCGAGAAGGGATTCCTGGTGGCCCACCCCCCCCGGGGGGGGGGTGATTTCTTGCTATCTGTCTCTCTGTCCCTCTCTGTCTTTCTGGCAAGCACATGTGCCCTATAGCAAAACAACAACAACAACAACAAAATCCAATATTTAAATGATAAACTCATGGTGTGATGGTCTGCTGGGGTACTGTCTCTGTCTCTTTCTCATGGAAGAAAGAAATTTTTTTTAAAGTTTTGGTTTTTTTTAACACACTGACCATATCCAGCACACAGTGAGGCATTGGTGTGAATTGAAACAGCCTCTTCCCTGTTCTGAGGGTCAAGCCTAATTTTAAGCTTATTCATTTCTCCCACGAGAGAGAAGTCAGGTGGCACCAATTGCGACCCCCAGCCTCAGCCAGCCTGGATCATGGCGTCTGTGCACACCCAGCAGGCACAGCGAGGCCTCAGGCCACAAAGCAGGACCTTCCTGTGTGAGGCCCACATCACAGGGCATTGCCTTACCGCTGCGCCACCAGCTGGCCCCATACCTAATATCTCAACGTAAACCTTGCCCTGTTCTTACCATGATCGCTGGCTCTCCAGCATCTTGCTTCCATGATATACTGTGGTTCCGTTGCCATCGTTCCTACATCAGAAATAAAAGGCATTCCAAGGGGGCCGGCAGGTGGCGTGGTGGTTAAGGGAGCTGGACTCCCTCCCACATTGCCAACTGCGGTTCACATCCCAGACCTAGCAGCTTGCTTTCTCACTTTCTCTCTCTCCCCTATCCCTGCTCTGGTTAAATTAAAATAAAGTTAAATAAAATAATTCTTAAAAAGAAAAAAAGGATAGGATAGATTAAGGCTGAGGGTCTATCTGTAAACTCATCCCTCCCTGCACATATATGTGTATTTGTGTACATTCATGCAGAGCGGTCTCTACACAATAAGTGCAACTGTGGTTGCTTGTGGGGAGGGAACTGACAGGCCAGAGGATCGGGGTGGAAAGAAAACATACCTCCCTTTTGTATACCTTGGTACCTGTGAATATTATACCGCATGCCTTTGTTATTCATTTTTAAAAGTTATTTCCTTTATTTTGTTTATTGTTATAGTTATTATTTTCAATTTGAGCAGAGCAAGACAGAGAGAGAGAAAGCAAACCACCAGGTCCAGGACTTGAACCATGGTCAGCAGTTCAAGTGGGAATTCAGCACCCCTAACCATCACGCCACCTACCAGCCCCATTATTCATTTTTTAAAAATGTTTGTAATGTATTTTTTAATTTAAAGTTTTGCCATAGAGTGTGTGCACTCACCAGAGAGACAGAGGGAGAGAAAGTGAGAAATAACTCGGGGATGACCATGCCAAAATCCCTTCTCTTCCATTCTCCTCTCAAGATTTTAGGCAAACACACACACACACACACACACACACACACACACACACACACACGGCAAGTTTTTCAAGCCACTGAGTCTGAGATGCAAACTGCAGAATCAGCCATGTGGGATCCAATACCTTAACCACCATGCCACTTGCTGGCCCTAATGTCATATCTTTTTTAATTTTTAAATTTTTTTTCTATTTTTGCTATAGCTTCTCAGGTAATCCTGATGACTAGTCAGGGTTGGGAACCTTTGCTATGTGGGCTCCCAGACACAGAGACAACAGGAAGTGGGGGGACACTTAACACATACACACTCACCAGAGACAGAAAGAAAGGAAAAGTGAGAAATCACCCCCTAGGGTGATGGCCATGCCTCAGTCCCTTCTCCATTCTCCTCTAAAGATTTTGACACACACATACAGTGTGGTTCTTAAGCCACCAAGTTCCAGATTCAAACCATGAAGCTAGCCATGTGGGATCTACTGCCTTAACCTCCACGCCACCCTCTGGCCCTCTGTCATTTCTTTCCTTAAAGAATTATTTTTATTGAACTTTATTCATTTATTTTAATTTGAGAGGGACAGAGTGTGGGGGTGGGGGAAACGTGAAAAAGCAAGCCACCAGGTCTGGGACTCAAACCGCAGTCAGCTATGTGGGAGTCCAGTGCCCTCAGCCACCATGCCACCTGCTCCCCACCCCAGGTCATTTCTTAAAGGAAGTATTCCCTGATTACCCCAAGAGTAGACAAGGCCAGAGTAGAATCCCCCTTGTGATTCCATCTCATTATTTACTTTTCCCTCCAGAGCTCTTCCCAGAATGGCAGATAAACAGCAATGAGTGTGTAACTCGTGTTCACATGAGTCTTCCACACAAGCTGTAAGCTCCGTGAGGGCAGGAGATGTCTGTCTTATTCACTGCCGTGTCTGCAAGGGCCGACGCATAGGCAGGACATAGAAAGTGTCTGTTGGGTACAGAGATGAAGAGCAGTGGCCAGGAAAGAGGGTGACAACAGAATGGTGAGCCGGTGCTGTGGGAAGAGGAGCAAGGGTGGCGGGAGAGGTGTCCTCCTCTAAGCTCAGTGACCCTCCTAGGGCTCAACCGCTCCCTTCCAAAACACCTCTATAAAGGGGCCCCAAGTCATTCTTGTAGCTATTCTAATATATCTTTGAAATCTGACATAATAGAAGGTTTATCCTCAACTAAACTGAATGTAAGGGGAACCCTGTCATTTGCTTAGCCAGGTCCCAGGCATTCACTGGAATATTTATCTGAGGCAAAGCAGGGCCAGCTCTTCTTGTGGTCATTCCTAGAGAAGTTGATACTTTGGTGGCCTGTAGCAGTGGCACACAGGAAGATCGCCTAGGGAGCTTTTTTTTAAAAAATTATTATTACATTATAATACATGAAAACACTATACATCATTTAGATTACCTCAGTCCAGCTCAGTTGAGACTATTGTACACATCCTCATCCACAGATAAACAACCTTATCTATGTCCCACAAGTATCTTACCTCTCCATTTTCCCCCCAAATTTCCTTTCCTACACTCTTCCCCTCCCACACTCTCCTTCCACTTTGTCTCTAGTGTTCTTTACAATTGTTAATGCTTTTATGTTCTCCAGTCTTTCAGTCTCTACCCTAGAATGCAGGCAGTCAGTACATGTTAAGTGGAGACATACAATGTCTCTCTTTCATAGCCTGACTTGCTCCACTCGGCAACAAATCTTCCATATTCTCCACTTTCTATCAAATGCCAGGGCCTTGTTATTTTTTATGACTGTATTCCATGGAGTATATGTACCATAAGTTTTCAATCCGTTCATCTGTTTGTGGACATTTGGGTTGGTTCCATATCTTAGCAATCATGACTAATGCTGCAATGGAAGGAGTTGTGCAAGCACTTTTCCAACTGAGTGCTCTCCTGTCCTTTGGGTAGATACCCAGGAGTGGAATTGCTGGATCATATGGTAGTTCTATTTGAAGGTCTTTGAGGGGAGCTTTAACAAGACCAGAGGTCAGAGGCCGGGGCCTTGGGCCCACACAAGACCAATTGAAGCAGTCTCTTAAGGGTGGGCGTGTGAGGGGTTGACACTGTTAGAGTTCCTATTTCTCTGAAGCTTCTCAGGTAATCCTAATGACCAGTCAAGATTAGGGTTCTTTGCTGTGTGAGCTCCCAGGCATAGACAACAGGAAGTGGGGACACTTAACACACCAAACCCAGAGGTTGGATTAAGCTGAACCAGGAGGTTATTGCTTCAGCCCACTTCAGATTGTTTTAGTACCACTCATAGAACCTCTCTGCCCCTCTGGGTCCCCTCTGTGACAGTCATTTAAAACAAATATGTAACTGTCTAATCAGGACAGAAACCATCTTTTAGACTTGCCTAGGCAGCAGTGACCTAAATATTACTCAGGGTGTCTGACTTCCAGCCCCAGATTTGAGCGTATTTGGTTTGATTGTTTTCATGCTAATGAAGAAGGGCCAGTAACTCAGTCCCCATGGGGGGTCGGCTGAATCATCTGATGCTGTGAATTGTTATTTAGACAGTGAATAGTGCTGTAGAGTTTTCACTTTTCAATAGAATCACTTACATACCCACTCAATCTAATTTGTTGTGCCATTTTTAATTGATAGAAGATAAAAACAAGCAGAAATTGGAGGGGTTAGTGCAAGTGGCCCAGTCCATTCCTACCGGTCGGGTATAAAGGGTGAATCTTTGGAACATTTGAGTAACCCATGCAAGAAGCCAGCGGGCGGAGGGAGGGTGGCAGCAGATGGCTCTGTCTCTCCCAGGTCACCCTGCAGGCAGTAAATAAGGCCTATTTGAGCAGTCACGTCTGCAGAGATGCACCCATGGAAATCTGCCTACTGCCCACCGAGGTGTCAGATGCAGTTGGCCTTCTACTCAAAGTGCGTCTTGCACTCAAGGTCAAGCCAAAGTGGGCAAGAGGCCACATGTGGACACTTCACATTTATATCTCCTGGGAGACCAGGAGCAGGGAAGCGAAGCTTCCCCAGAGGCTCTTAAATCACACCAGTGATTATGAGAAAATGGGAACACTCCGTGGCAGGCCGGAGAGCACACATGCGGCCTGAGAACCATGCTCTTGTTTCCAACCAGCGAGCACGGGGCCGGGTCTAAACAACCCATTTCTGGGAACTTAAAATAAAAAATAAGAGAGCAGGCAAATGGACTCGAGACCTCACGGGGCCTTTGATGGCAGCATGGTGAGTGGTTTCTGTGATGTGGGATTCCTGAGCAAGAAGGGCTGGACCACCGCCACAGGTTCATCTCTCATTATAGGGCCAGAAATAGATGCCCCATCCCAGGGAAAGGGAAGTAAGACTGCATGGAATGTTTCATCTGTTGGAATATTGTTCTGCTCGGCCTGACAAGATTACTGAGTTCTCAGTTTTGTAGTGGGGCATTGAGTAAGAGCCTGCAAATTGATGCATTATGTACTCGCCTAAAATAGCAAATGCAGACTAGAAAAAGCAGAGCTGCTAGGAAGTGTGCAGAACATACTGATAGAAAGGCCTGCTTTGCCTCTGTTGTTCCCAGCACGAAAGTGTGTCTCAGAGCAGGGGGTAGATTTTCCAGCAAGCGCGTTTGTGCGGTAAAGCTTCCTTTACCCGAATGAGACAGGGGTACATTTTTTTAGCTGACATAACTGAATGCAAATCCTTCTGTTCTCAAACAGGTGGTGGAAGGTGGGCAATTTGTTTCTTTTCATCCCAGTGTTCTAGGGTTGGTTGGTTTCTGTTTTAACCTCTTTGAATTCCCCTGAGAACAAAAATCCCCACGTACTTGCTACTTAATCAAATATTCTTCACAAAGAGTTACAGGAGCCTGAATGGGTGGTGAGGTTTAGTGGCAGCAAGGTGGAAAATGTATAAAAACTGTCTCTTCAGTTCTCAAGAAGAAGGCAGCATGCTTTGTTAGCTTAAATGGAATTTTTAAATACCCAAGAACAAGTTAAAAAGGCCTTCTAGAATCGATAAGCCTTTTGGCCAGCACAACCCTGGGAGGTGGCATAGTTGTTCCTTAGGGGACTGTATGTGGTCCAGGAAAGGGGCCTTGAGATATAATGACAAGGGTCCTTCCAGCCCTGGTGTCATGTGTTTAACTAAGATTCTAAAAGGAAGCCTTCCGGGGCCAACAGATTGTGTAATGGTGAAGTCATTGGATTCCCATGTAGTGGACCACAGATCGAGCCCCAGACCCAGAGGCTTAAACCTCACGCTAGGTGGGTGGCCAAAATCCCAAGATGAGAATGGAGGAAAAGGGATTGTACAGAGGCCACCCCTCTTCGGGGGTGATTTCTCCCTTTCTGTCTCTCTGTCTCTCTCTGTCTGTCCACTGTGCATATGCATGCTATAGCAAAAAATCTCTCTTTAAAAAAAGTCTTCCTTTGGGACCAGCAGGTGGCATGGTGGTTAAGGCGCTGGACACTCCCACGTGGCTGACCACAGTTCAAGTCCTGGACCTGGTGGCTTGCTTTCTCGCTTTCCCTCCCTCTCCCTGTCTCTCTGGTCAAGTTAAAATAAGTGAATAAAGAAAATTAAATAAGTAATTATTTTTTAAAAAGAAGTCTTCCTTCATGGGAGTGCTTTACTGCATTAACAGACAGTAATGGGGTACCTCTTTGGTGCCCGGTGCTATCATACGCGCTGTGCTCATATTTTCTTCCCTTCACCAGAACGCTTGGTGGAAAAAGAGTAAAATATGACAAAATGACGTTGAACAAAAAGCTAGAAGTCTGGGCCAGCTGTGGTGGCACCATGGCAGTGGAAGGGCATTGTCACTGTTACTCCTCGCAGTTGAAGAAACTGAGTTTAGCAGGATCGGGTAATTGCCCAGAGCCAGGTAGCTCGATTTGACCCCCAAACTCGGTGCTTCCAAACCTCATGTTCTTCTAGCTATGCCTCCATCGTCCCTTCGTCTGATTAAGCAACATTCCTAGAGAGACGCAGAACCTGGAATCCCCTGTCCCCATCTCTTCCCTGCTGCAGCTGCCAGCTGGAACGTCAGACTCCCGGATGTGTTATAGCTGAAGTTCCAAAGGACTGGCTAGTGTCCCTTTTTCCGGGTTCAGCCAGTAGTTTGACGCACGAATAGCCCCTACACAGTGACACAAACTAACCTAACGTGCTGATTTTCGTTGACCAGTTTCCAATTCTTATAGGTCACCACAGTTTTAGAGACTGTGACCTTCTATTTGCAAAGTAAGGATTAGACCTTCCTTTCTTCTTTTCCTTTATCATTTGTACGGCTGCTCCTAAGAATAGTGGTTTTAAACATTTAGACATCTTTCACATGAAGACTGCTAGAATCAACGGTGGAAACGTGTGAAAAAGGAATGACAGTGAAGAAGTCTGGGCCAGATATGAGGCGCTCTGTGATGCTGCGCCCACGTGAGAAGGTCCTGAATTTGTGTCCCAAGGCCACCTCGTCCATGCTGAGCACACGTGCCCATAGTCCTGGCTGGCCGAGGCGGGGGGTGGATGACAGAGTGAAGGCCTGTGAGGGCTGCCTACCTCCCTCTTTCCCCCACCCCTTCTCTCTCATAGAAGACACAAACTTGCAAAGAAGAATAGTAAGTTGGGAATCTGAAGTAGCTTAGGGTGAATGAGAACAGCGGGCAGATCGCCACGCTCGCCATCCCGTGTCGGCCCCACACTGCAGGCTGAACACCGCACAGTGCCCGCTGTCAGGGCTGAGTTTATCATAGGGTATGCTTACAAAATGGGTTTTACGAAATGACTCCAATATGTCATGAACTGTTTTGACACAAGGTACGCCTTCCTGGATCTCATACATTCCTTTAAGGGAGAGACAGCGCGGCGGGTGTCGGGCACTCCTGAGCCTCCATGATGTATAATGAAACCTCTGCACAGTTTCCCGAGGAAAGCAAGCTCCACACTGTCCCAGCAAACTCATTCTCTCTCCCCACCAGTCTCTCCGTCACCCAGGCTCAAAACCTAGGGACATGGCAGACTCTCCCTTTTCTCACCTGCATTCAGTCACCAGGTTCTCTCCCCAGAGTGTCCCTGAACTGGATCTGTCCTCGCTGGCTGTCCTTCCCCAGATGTCCCCATCAGTCTGTCTTGCACATCACCTGTTTTATCTCTATCAATTTCATGGATTGGCTCTTTTAACCCTCTCTTAGGCACAGGAAAAGAAAACCCACCCCCATACAGCTTTCCTTTAGGGGGAGGTGGAAGCCAAAGCAAGACACAGTAAACCAGCCAAGAGTTCCACAACTCAGGTTCAGGTCGTGAAAACTGCACTGAAGCGAAGTCTTCTCTGTCCTCTTTCCCAGGAATCTCCAGGGCCTACAAAATGGAGCCTAACTCCCGGCCTGTCATCTACCCCAGCTGACCTGGCTGGCCTCGTCTCCTCTGCTCTCTCCCAAACACGCTCGAACCCTGAACTCCAGCCCCACACTTCCATTCCCTGACCTTGCTTCACTTTCACTCTGAGATCCGGCTGCAAGGTTCCCATTCATGAATTCTTTTTTTTTTTTTTTTTAGAGGCTTTTGTCATAGGGTGCGTGCGCTTGCCAGACAGACAGAGAGAGACAGAGAGACAGAAAGCGAGAAATCACCCCCTGGGGGGGATGGCCACGCCACAGTCCCCTCTCTTCCATTCTCCTCTCGGGATCTTGGGCACTCACGCACATGCGCCCAGCGTGAGTTTTAAGCCACCGGGTCCAGGACGCAAACTGCAGTCGACTACGTGGGAGTCCAGCGACATAGCCATTATGCTAACTGCTGGTCCCTCATTGATTCACTTTTCAAGTCTTCCTCATCCTCTAAAGGGCATTTCCGTGCTTCCTTGTCTGTGGGGTGTTTGAGATCCCTTCGGACTGGGAAGGCCCCATAGGCTTTAGAAAGGGCACTTAGAGCATGAGGGACACCACTGAAGGGAGGGAGACCCTGGCTAAGCAGATAGTCACCGTCAGCCCTGACACTGGTACCAGGCTCCCTCCACTCACCACCCCATTCCATGGCTCTGTCTTCATCCGTGTCTGCAGCAAGTAGCGTGAGGGAGAAAAGCTGGGGCATGTGCTGGATCTGGGTGCTGAGAGCTGGTTAGTTCAGACCTTGTACCTGCCACAGTATCAGAGCCACAGGCAACACAGCCCAAGAGGCTGTGCCCTGGCAGAGTGCAGGCAGAGGCGCTGGGCACTCCCTCCACCCCAAGCCTCCTTCGCACACTCTGCAGACCTTCAGCGGTGCTGACTGCTTGGTACCTTAAATAGCAGCTATTTGTTGAACATCTGCCTCCCTCCCCAGACTGAGCTTCTTGAGAACAGAGGCTGTTTTATTATTTATCTTGCATCCAGAGCCTTAGACACAGATGTTTCATGTTGAACACATTTCAAGATGATCCCTAGGAATTCCCTTTTGCTTAGTTCCTAACCATGTTCAAAAATGCAGTCCTATAACCTTGAGTCCAATGGAATTCATGAATCTTATCGTCTGCATTCTTTTCCTTATATTCCTTATTTACATGCTTTGATAAGAGAGTATGTGTGCCCATGAGAGAGAGAGAGCCAGAAGCACCCTCAGCAGGGTCTCCTAATGTTATGATCCCCTTTCCCCAGCCTCCAACTCCTCAGGACCGTGGACACAAATGCACGTGCCCCAGACGTCTTCAGGCTGACCTGAGGATCGACCCCACAGCCAGAGGCCACGCAGGGCACTTGGCGTTACTGCAACAGTGGCTGGGCCTACATTCTTCGAAAAACTCTCTTTTTTATATATGTCCCCGGTGTCTCTGTGTGTAGGTGTTAGCTGTGTAAATGCTTCATTCTCGGATGGCAGGACTAGGATCCTGTTAGCTCCCCGGCCCGTGACCCGCGGCCACACAGGTACACGCTCATGGCTTCTCCAGGATGGTGAGCCTCGCAGAGCACTCGAATCATCTGTCCAGAGAAGCTGTGGGTGCTGGCTCATGTTCATTCCAGCCTTATTTAGCACCTTCATTAATGATGTGAACAGAAAATAAACACCGATGTTCACAGATGGCGCTAACTTTGGAGGTGCTGTTAACAGAAGCAGCGAAAGAGGAGAAATAGAATTATAAGCAGGAAACAGCAAAGATGTCAAAAAAAAAAAAATAGCAAAGGGGAAAAACAACTCTTAAAACAGAAATTAAAGCCCTAAAGACGAACCAAAAAGCTTCAAGTGATGAGAAGTTAAAAGGGGAGCAGTGGGGGAGAAGGAAGGGGTGTGAAGAGGAAGGGAGGAGGGTAAATTCTGATAGAGGGGAAAGCCTGCTGGCTTCAGACCCCCGCCCTCTCTGAGAGGCAGCCCCGCGCTGACACCCAGCCCCCGGCCGGCCGCTCTGCGCACAGCTCCCGCCCTGCTCATTCTGTAGTAGGGTTTGGTTTGGTGTGGTGGCATTTTGTTGCTTCTGTTTTCTGTTCATTCTTGATATTTAGTTTGGTTTCAGAAGGTTTCATTATCCCTGGCATAAAGCATTCATTTAGACATTTCGGGAAGGACAGAAGAATGCAGCTTTAAAAGAATCCAGATTCCAAATATATAAAGCAAAATGGAGCATTCTCACCACCATGTTTTCGGATGTTGGGGAGGGAGGGGAAGCAGATCAGAGAGCCACTCGGCTGTCACAGGCTTCCCAGAGTGAGCACACCCCGGCCACCTCCAGCACTCTAAGGCCCTGCCAGGAGAGGGCTGCTGGGGCACCAGAGATCGGGATCTTTTGGTTGACAATAACAGAAAAGGGAGAGGGAGTGGCCAGTGGCATGATGGTTAGAGTAGCTGGATTCCACATGGCTGAATGTGTGGTTTGAGTCCCAGCAGCTCAAAGAACATACCAGTCGCATGTGTACCTAAAATCAAAAGAAGAAAAAGGAATACGGGATTATAGCATGGCTATCACCCCTGAAGAGTGCTTTCTCACTCCCCCCCCCCGTCTCTCTCTGGCGAGCGCACGTGTCCTCTAGCAAGTTTAAAAGATAAATAGCAAGGGGGACCAGCAGCTAGCGTAATGGCATTTCTGTTACATTATTATTTTATTTCTATTTTTACTGCACCATAAATAGAGAAGGTGGTTTCTGTATGATATTAATTCTTAAGTTCTTATTGAACTTTCATGGCTCACTATCTGTTTGTTTTTTTTTTCTGTTTTTGTTTTTCAATTTGCCAAAGGACACATGCACATGCCAGAGGTAGACGGAAAGTGAGGAAGTACCCCACATGGGGCGTGGTCAAGCTACACCGTCTTCTTATCCATTTCTTCTTCCCGGGTCTTTGGACACACATGCGCACACGCCCGATGTATTTCTCAAGCCACTGTGTGTGGGGTCCAGGCACTTTAACCATACCATGAGCTGGCCCGGCCCAGTACCCGGTCCGGTTCTATGCTCAGCTCAACACTGTGCTCCGAAGCACGTAATAAGCAGGGAGCACGCTAACGATGTTGTCCCGTCTTAGTACATTACAAATTCCTGATTCTCTCACCGCTGGCTTTAACAAATGCACGCACATACGTACATAACTGAGTTGTTCACACCTACATTCTTTCACTATTACCTGCAGTCTATACATTTTTGAGAACATTGTGTTAAGACTTTTTACTGTGGGGATCAGCAGTTAGCGTAATGGCTATGTCTCTGAACTCCCATGTAGTCGACCGTGGTTCGTGTCCCGGGCCTGGTGGCTTAAAACGTACGCAGGGCACATGTGCATGCGTGCCCAAGATCCTGAGAGGAAAACGGAGAAGGGATTGTGGCGTGGCCATCCCCCCTGGGTGGTGATTTCTCGCTTTCTGTCTCTCTGTCTCTGTCTTTCTGGCGAGTGCACGCACCCTATAGCAAAAACCTCTCCAAAGGAAAAAAAAAGACTTTTTACTGTGTTTGTGAACTTGTCATTATATCTTTGTAAATCATGTGTATACATATACAAGTGGTGGTCAAAAGTTCATGGAAGGGACCAGCAGTTGGCGTAATGCCTATGTCGCTGGACTCCCATGTAGTCGACCGCGGTTCAAGTCCCAGAGCCGGTGGCTTAAACTTACGCCGGGTGCATGTGCGTGTGTGCCCAAGATCCTGAGAGGAGAATGGAGGAGAAGGGATTGCGGCGTGGCCGTCCCTGCTGGGGGGTGATTTCTCACTTTCTGTCTCTCGGTCTCTGTCTTTCTGGCTAGCACATGTGCCCTATAGCAAAAAAAACTCTAAAAAAAAAAAAGTTCATGGAAAATGCATATCATGAAAAAACTGTATGAATTTAAAATTTTTGGCACCAAAATAAACTATTTTAATTCCCTTTTTCCATGAACTTTTTGAAGTCCCCTTGTGTGTACAGATCTATTATCATATGTGGTCCCGGTTCCACCTCATGCTCGAACACTCATCAAGGACTCAGTATCTTTCCTAATGACCTCTCCTGCAGAAATTCTGTAGGTGACAGCCGAGACCGGCCGACTCGGGAGCCCTGCTGCCTGAGAAAGTCCTCATTTCGCCCTCGCTGCTGGAAGCAGGGCTGGGTCTGGGATCTAGCCTGACAGTTGTCTTCCTTCAGCCCTTTGAAGAGTGCATCTTCTCACTCTCTCACACTCGATGAGAAGGCTGGCTGTTCCTTTACAAGTAATGTGTCTTTCATCTCTGGATAGTCTTTATTTTTTAACTTTTTTATCTTGTTTTAAAATTTTGCCAGAGGCTATGTGAGCTCACTGGAGAGACAGAGAGCATGCGCAAGAAAGCATGCTCCGTGGGGGATGGTCACGCCGCAATCCCTTCTCCTCCCTTTCAGGATTTTGGGCACACACACACCTGGTGTGTCTTTCAGTCTCTGAGTCGGGGACTTGAACCGCACAGTTAGCCATGTGGGATCCAGCCACCGTAACTACCATGCCACACAACGGCTCTTTTTTTAGTTTATGTGTGCTGCCGAAGCGAGCACACAATGGCTCTTTTTAAAACTATCTTTAAAAACTGGGTTCTCTGGGTTTTCTCCTTGCCTTTGCTGGTCTGTAGTGAATTTGCTTTTCAAGAGGCCAAGAGAAAAAGATGTTTGAGGTTTGCTTTTTTTTATTTTTTTGGAGAGGTTTTTGCTATAGGGCGCATGCGCTCGCCAGATAGACAGAGAGAG
>NW_006159909.1:1346207-1348348 GCF_000334495.1 Tupaia belangeri chinensis | reverse complement strand
CTTGTGTGCATGTGTGCCCAAGATCCCGAGAGGAGAATGGAGGAGAAGGGATTGCAGCATGGTCATCCCCCTGGGGGGTGATTGCTCACTTTCACGCGCCCGGCGTGAGTTTAAGCCACCGGGTCTTGGACGCGAACCACGGTCGACTACATGGGAGTCCAGCGACATAGCCATTACACTAACTGCTGGTCCCGAGGTTTGTTTTTTTAAAAAAATAATTTTTTATTTATTTGATACCATTTGTAATTATATTTTGGGGGGGGAGGGGAGAGGTTTTTGCTATAGGGCGCGTGCACTCACCAGAGAGAGACAGAGAGATAGAAAGCGAGAAATCACCCCCCATGGGGGATGGCTACGCCGTAATCCCTTCTCCTCCATTCTCCTCTTGGGATCTTAGGCACACACGCACATGCTCCCGGTGTGAGTTTAAGCCACTGGGTCCAGGACTCGAACCACGGTCGACTACATGGGAGTCCAGTGACATAGCCATTCGCTAACTGCTGGTCCCTGTAACTATTATTTTTTCAATTTGATCAGCAAGAGAGCAAGGGAAAGTGAGAAAGCCAACCACCAGGTTCAGGTCTCAAACTGTGGCCGGTCCTGTGAGAGTCCAGCATCCTAACCACTACGCCACTTGCCGGCCCCAAGGTTTCCATTTTTTACTGAAAACGTGTTTGTTCATTTTCCCATGTAGTGGATCCTTGCCACTTTGCCAGGCTGGAAGGTAGACCCCTTCTGTCCTCACAGAGTGGGCAGTCTGCAGAGGGCCCAGCCTCAGCAGGGCCTCAGCCCTCACTCTCTCGCCAGTGGGCCCCCTTCCCCCGCCCTCACTTCCACTCTGGCACCTCCTGGGCTGGCCACCAGCCTGGCCTTCCTCCCTCACTGGCTTCACACCCGTCCTTCCTCCTGCCACCTGTAGGTTACCCTCTTTCCTTTAGCCTCCCCTCGGCTCTTCAGCGTTCCCTGTGTGGAACTGTGTTCAGCATACCTAGACGCTCACAGGACTAGGCTCGCAGCCCTCCCTGCCACTGGGCAGAAGCCCACGGGTGCCGTCCAGGTCAGCCTGGGGTGGGCACCGGGCGGCTGGTGGCTCAGAGCTCCAGGAATGGCTAAAGCCGTGTTCGCAGGGGAATGGCAGGATCGCTGATGACGGCAGGGGGGGATGTGCCAGGGGCAGGGCGTGGGCCCAGGAAGGACGAGAAACCAGGTAGGGCTCGCAGTAGCCAGGAAAAGGGGCTGCTCCATGGGGAGAGCCCAATAAAGTGCAGTCACAGGAGGAAGCAGGTGACCCCAGGTGGGCAGTGGAGAAAGAGGAGGCAGCAGGGCTGACCCGCCTGTCTTCCTCCCTGCCGGGTAGACCACACCCTCCCTGGGCCAGGCTTGACAAGAGGGGGGAAGCACGCTGGGAGAAGGGGCCCAGAGGATGAGCTCAGCCTTGGACACAGGAGGACTCAGCTGTCCAGAGCACTTGGGGACTTGTCCAGAAGGGGCTGCAAATATGTGCTTGGACCTCAAGCTGAGACAAGGGACACTGATTGAGCCATTGTCATGGAAATCACAGGCCTGGGTGATGCCTGTGGGACAATGAATACAATGAAAAAGGGGAAAGACAATATCTATTTAAGGGAGAAACAAAGCCAAAAAACTTGCAGAAAAACTCCTACCTGACCTTGAAGTATCAGTGTGGATGTCACCTCCTCTGGGAAGCCCACCCCACCACCAAGAACAGGCAGCTCTTCCATGCTCACGTTAGCCCGCCCCCCTCCTAGGATGGAAGGCCATGGACCCAGGGCCACGATCCTACCTAGTTGGCCTTCTCTGCCTCTGGACAGTGCCAGCCTGCCATGGGTGCGAGTGAGCAGCAGCCAGGAGAAGGTGCCCTGGCCGGGAGGTGGGGAGGAGCGCTGGGGCATGGGCAGGTCAGTGCAGGTCCGGCCCTCACCCGACCCTGGGAAATGCAGTGGTGGAAGCAGACGTCCTACTTGGGTGAGGTTGCAGGGCCTGCTGGCCGCTCACAGCATCTAGACATGGCCCAGTTGTTTCAGGACAAGGGAAAAGATGTTTTGGATTCTTAAAAAAAAAAAAAAAAAAAAAATTTGTCCCTATCCCTCCCCAGCTACAGACCCAGAAAGGAGGTCAGC
>NW_006159909.1:1344312-1345829 GCF_000334495.1 Tupaia belangeri chinensis | reverse complement strand
AAATGTTTTTGGTTTTTAAAAAAAAAAAAAAAAAAAAGGCAATTTGTCCCTATCCCTCCCCAGCTACAGACCCAGAAAGGAGGCTAGCCCAGGACGCGCGACCTCGCCACTCTCCTGCGTGTGTGGCTCTCACTGCGCAGACTCACTTCGGAAATGACTGCGGTGAGAGCGGCCACTCGACCCTGACAAAAGCAGAAGCAGCATTTCCTAAAGCAGGATTTTGAAAGCGATCCCCTCTGTGGTTCGACATCAGCAGAGGGACTTGCTTCCTGAAGGAAGTGAAGCTCACGGTGAACAGCTGCAGACCACAGCCTCAGGGGCCCCATGGGCAGCGTGTTCGCGGCCTGTTGACACCTCAAAAAGCATCTATTTATTGCCTGCCTTTACATGGCACTGAGGTTCCTCTCACCACATAGTGTGACCAGACAGGAGGGGGCATTAGGCTGACAGCATGCTCAGGCACTCCTTGTCACACCCCAAGAATACTCTCACCAAGCTACTGCACTGCACCCCCTCCTTCCTCTTAAAGTGTATTGCTTAGGGGAAGCTCAGAAATGCATAATCAAGTCCTATCTGGTCTCCATAGAGTGGACCAGGGTAGGGGTCTCCAGATCCGGCTGAGCCAGGGCTCTCTGCAGCCATCGGGCCCACCTTCCTGGCTGGCTTTGGTCTGGAGTGCTGCCTTGTCCAGCTGACCAGGGGTCTGGATAAGGGGGACGTTTTCTGGGATAATCCAGCTCCTGGACAGACATGTGTTGTCCCACAGTTAGTACAAGGGACATGTTTGTTCGCCACACAGACCAAGTTTTGCATTTACCCGTGAATTTCTCTAATGAGCACAAGACCAAAGTCTCAATGCAAAATGAAGGAAAGTAACTTGATAAAGGCCATTTGCCTGCGGTGATGGCTCGGAACAGGTGAAACAAGATGAAAGTCTCGGAATTCCATACTTTGCAGAGCCATTAAATCCTGTAACAGAAGATGGGGGAGACAAAACCCCTCCCTGCACAGCCAGCCTCCATCGGCAGCTGTCACTTGGCTTGGCAGGCCATCAGAGGGAGACACCCCGCTCCATCTATACAATCTGCTTTCTCTTCTTTAAGAAGTAAGGAAAGTGCTCTGGCTCTATGAACTGCAGCGTGTGGGGAAGCTCAGCAAGGGACGAGTCACTGACCCCCGAGGACACATTCTGCCTGCCTCCGGCCCTGCTGCTCTGTCCCCAGAATAGGCATGAGAAAGCTCTTGCTGGGCTGAAAACCATTGTGGTCTCACTTGAAATGAGAAGAAAGAACACGGTTTGAGAGCCAGATCATATTCTTCTCTTAGATCAACCCACTTTTAAAGAAGTTGCGGTAAAGGTACAGAGCATCAAACTTACCATTAGTCACTGTTAGTATATTCACGGTGTTATGCAACCATCATCTATCTAGTTTCAGAATGTTTTCTTCTCATCATTCTTTTTTTTTTTTTTTTTTTTTTTTTTCCCAGGGGGTGCGGGGGTCCCTGGGGGGGGGGAG
>NW_006159909.1:1338967-1342983 GCF_000334495.1 Tupaia belangeri chinensis | reverse complement strand
TTTTTTTTTTTAGAATTTTTTTTTTCCTCTTTTTTTTTTTTTTTTTTTTTTTTTTTTTTTTGCCAGAGGGTGCAGGTGCTCACTGGAGAGTGAGAGACAGAGAGGGAGAGAGAGAAAGTACCTCCAATGGCATGTGGTCAAACCTCAATCATTTCCCCGTCCTCGGGATTTCAGGCACACACACACGTGCACACACACATGCCTGGCATGTTCAGAATATTTTAATCACCCCAAAAGGTAACCCCCATATCCTTTAAGCAGCCCTTCCACATCCCTCACAGCCCTTGGCAAAAACTAAAGATTTGGATGGATTTTTTATGGATTTGCCTGTTCTACATATTTCATAAAAACAGAATTATATAATAGGGACCTTCTGCACCTGGCTTCTCTCACTTAGCATGTTTTCAAGATTGAGCATGCCGTAGTGTCTGTCAGTAATTTATTCCCTTTTATTGCTGAATGATATCCCATTGAATGATAATATTCCATTGAATGGACGTACCACAGTTTATCATCTATTCATCCATTAATGGACACTGGGGTTGTTTATAGCTTGTGTAAATAGAGCTGTTGTGAACATTCATGTAGAAATTTTAGTTTGAACACCTCTTTTCAGTTCTTTGGGATACATATCCGCCAGTGGCATGGCTGGGTCATGTAGTCATTATTTGGTCATCGGAAAAGTCATGACATAGTTTTCTTTTTCTTTTTCAAGAGGTTTTTGTTTTGAGTGTTACACTCACCAGAGAGAGAGAGAGAGAGTGAGAGGGGAAGTGATAAATTACCCCTCAAGGGGGTTGGCAACACCACAGTCCCTTCTCCTCCAGTCTTCTCCTGGGATTTTGGACACACATGCACATGTACCCGAAGTGATTTCCAAGTTACCAAGTCTGGGACTCAAACCGCAGTCAACCATGTGGGAGTCTAGCCACATAACTGCTACGCGATCTCTTGGCCCCAATTTTTCTATGTTTTTCTGTGCAGAGATGTGTCGTGACTTTTCCAATGACCCAGTAGTAAATCTGTGTTTAACTTACTGAGAACCACCAAACTCAGTCCACATTTTCTTTCTTCATTGTCTGTCGATGGCAGTATGCAGGTGGCACCAGTCAGGTGTTGCTTACCTGAACTCTTCAGACAGAAGTCTGATTCTTCCTCTGCCCAAAGCCCACAGCGGCCCCATGTAGCCAGGCTGGAAACCAGGCCCCACCTACTCAGGGCTGTGCCAAGTAAAAACAGGAATCCGGGTATATGCTGTCACTTAAGGGACAGTATGGAATGTTTGCTAAGGAGCAGGCCCCTCTCCTGGGACCTGCCCGTTCTACAGGTTATCTAACCACTTTGTGTTCGGAATAAACTTCACGGACTGAGCATGTTTCAGTCCTGAGAGGATCGTGACCAGCCGTGCCCACTGCCATCCTCGTTTATGAAGTGGCAGTGACTACGTGAAGCTGATGGAGGGAGTCGATGACGTTGCGTAGGTGGGAGAGGTCACTGTGCGGAGCAGAGGGCCTGAGGCCTGCAGCCGCATGCTGACCAGCAAGCCCAGAACTCGCGGTCTGGCTAGTGTCGTCCATCAGCACCTGGCAGCTTCCCCTGCACGGAGGGCACCATGCATGAACCCCGCCTCCTCCCAGGAACCTGTGTTCTAAAAACGGGTTCCAGTGCGTAAAGAGTGCCCCATTGAACTTACAGGATTCCAACATAGAGCTGGAATCCACTCTGCAGGAGGAGACACTCAGCGAATATTCAGAGCAGAAACTTTGAGGTGGTTTTATGAAACACTAAAAATATGTACAGAATTCAGTAACAGTAGCTCTCCTGGGGGTCAGCAGGTGTGGTGGTTAAGAGCACTGGACTCCCACAGGGCCAACTGCAGTTCAAGTCCTGGACCTGGCGACTTGTTTTCTCAGTTTCTCTCTCTTTCTCTGTCCCTCTCTGGTCAAATTTAATTGAATTAATTAATTAAAGTTCAATAAATAATTAAAAAATAAAAACCAATAGCTCTCCTGAACCATCTCTTTTGGAGGGTCTTGGCACTTACCCGAGAAAGGAGTGAAAATTTGCTCTGTGAAGCAAAATAATCATGTGTTCACACCTCCATGCTTCCCCTGGTGCAGGGTGCCCCTCTGCCTCACTCAGCAGACGGTAAGCCCCATGAGGACAGGCAGCTTGCCGAGGCTCGGGCAAGGACCCCCGTCTCTGGCTACAAACTCATTTGCAGTATTTCCAGGGCCTTGCCTGTGGAGTAAGAGCTCAGTAAGAGCCTGGGGGCAGGTGTCTGGACTGAGGGCTGGAGTTAGTCATGCCAGTTTCCTTCCCGGAAGTCGGCAGGGATGTGTTCTCCGCGCACATCTGACAGGAGGCAGAACCCAGAGGCCTGAGTGCCTTGGCCAAGGTCTGAGCCGGTAAGCCTAGCAGAGCCAGGATGGGAATCCAGACCGCACCCCCAGCCCTTTGGCCCCTGCTCTTGTGTTAAGACCTCAAAGGAGTCAGGAGAGCTCTCGTGTGGGCTTAGAAAACACCATGCAGGAGATCAGCAGATGGCATAACGGTTATGTCGCTGGATTCCCACATGGCTGACCGCGGCTCGAGACCCAGAGGCTTGAAACTCAACCCAAGCCGGACACATGTGCGTGCCCAAGATCCCGAGAGGAGAATGGAGGAGAAGGGATTGCAGCTTGGCCATCCCCCCTGGGGGGGTGATTTCTCACTTTCTGTCTGTCTGTCTCTCCAGTGAGTACACATACCTTATAGCAAAAATCTCTAAAAAAACAAAAACAAAAACAAAAAAAAACCCGCCATGCAGAAACCCTGAGCAGAGAGGGAGGCCCACCACTGAAAGTGCCTCTCGTTCCCGATGTTTCCGACGGCGTCTCACCCAGTTGAGGGATGTTTGTTGTGAAGTGGGAATTGGAGGTTTGCCACAGATCGGTACCATGATGCCAGGGGGAGACAGGCTCAAAAACGTGGCCGAGAGCAGTCTTTCGGCCACGTCTGCACACTCGTGATTCTCAGTCCTGGCCCCCCGACTCCGGCTATGTGGGGGTTCCTCCACCCAGAGAGCAGGGCTGATGGGGACTGACTCCAGCAAGCCCTGCAGGCTGGGCCTGTGGTGAGGAACCGGTGGAAGAGGACAGCCACCTGGCAGTCCTCGGACACACACCACCCGGGAGGGGCTGAGCAGCCATGGGGCAGGTGCCGAAGAGGCTAGACAGGGAGAGGGAGGTCGGAGCCCACCTGGTCTGCGCGCAGCAGAGCCTGCGCCCCGGGCCGGCTCTCCTCGCTAGCCAAGGGAGAACCTTCGCTTGGGCAGATGGGCCGCCTCGCTGGAAGAGAGGAGCCCGCCACAGTCTGAGGGCATCTACTTGTGTGTTACCTGCTTGGACCTTCCAGAGTATGGTTCTGCTCTTTTCCCTGGGAAGCTCCCTGGGGAAGGGACAGTCCCTCCTCCTCCCCTTCTGCCATTTCCTTCCAGCTTCCTCACTGGCTGAAATAAACAGGCGAGGAGGGCAGATGGGCCGCCTCGCTGGAAGAGAGGAGCCCGCCACAGTCTGAGGGCATCTACTTGTGTGTTACCTGCTTGGACCTTCCAGAGTATGGTTCTGCTCTTTTCCCTGGGAAGCTCCCTGGGGAAGGGACAGTCCCTCCTCCTCCCCTTCTGCCATTTCCTTCCAGCTTCCTCACTGGCTGAAATAAACAGGCGAGGAAGGGGGCCAGCAGTTAGCATGATGGCTATGTCGCTGGACTCCCATGTAGTCGACCGTGGTTCAAGTGCCGGACACGGCGGCTTAATCTCACGCTGGGCGCGTGTGCGTGCGTGCCCAAGATCCCGAGAGGAGAATGGAGGAGAAGGGATTGCTGCATGGCCATCCCCCCTGGGAAGTGATTTCTCACTTTCTATCTCTCTGTCTCTGTCTTTCTGGCGAGCGTATGCGCCCTATAGTGAAAAACCTCTCAGGAAAAAAAAAAAGAAGAAAGAAAGAAAGAAAGAAAGAAAGAAAGAAAGAAAGAAA